>NC_137610.1:55784066-56001566 GCF_963280865.1 Gymnoscopelus braueri
AGGCTACATTGGAGCCTTTTTCCCCTGGCTTCTAATCTAAACGGTGCATTTGTAAACGGAGCATTTATATAGCGCTTTACAATGAGCATAACATTCACCCATTCACCCATTCACACACTGATGGCGGAGGAAACCATGCAAGGCAGTGCCAGTGGTGGAAAAAGTACTCAAATTATTTACTTAAGTAAAAGTACCAATACTGCAATATAAAAATACTCTGTTACAAGTAAAAGTCCAGAATTAAAAATTTACTTGAGTAAAAGTACAAAAGTATTGGCATCAAAATGTACTTGAAGTACCAAAAGTAAAAGTACTAAATATTTGAAAATAGCAGATCTACAAGCTCACAACGCGTCGCGACGCGACGCGTTGTGAGCTTGTAGATCGGCTATTTTCAAACAGCCTATGTATGAAATAGGTTTAAAGTGGTTTAATGTATGTTTCATTATATCATAATTTATTTCTGAAAAGTAACTAGTAACTAAAGTTTTCAAGTAAATGTAGTGGATAAAAGTACAATATTTGCCTCTGAGATGTAGTGGAGTAGAAGTAAAAGTGTTGGAAATTGGAAATACTCAAGTAAAGTACAAATACCTCAAAATTGTACTTAAGTACAGTACTTAAGTAAATGTACTTAGTTACTTTCCACCACTGCAAGGCACCAACCTGCTCATCGGGAGCAATTAGGGCTTCAGTGTCTTGCTCGGGACACACCCACACTAACATTTGTAGTGGTTCTCAAAGTGAGGTACAGGGACCATCGGGGTTCCGTGAGGGGGTTCCTAACAGGTCTGTAACTGTGGTGGTCTCAGTCCACATACCAGCTCTGTCAGTGTGATGAACCGGTTCCGGTTCCAGATGTGACGGTACCGATTCCGGTTCCTCGATGTTGGATCCGGTTCCTGCGGTTCCTCCGGCTCTGGCTCCCAACCCTGGGGGTCTGTACCGTCGAAGACCCCTCTCACGCTCTTTAGTAAACAGAAAATACATTTTAACCCATTGAGACCTGAAGCCGATTCTACATGTCTCCTAAATCCCAACAGTTTTCTGAAAAACGTATGTTTCTATATCAATGGTGCTCAATCTTTTATATGTCAAGGACCCCCAAAATGATATGTATTTGGCCGCGGACCCCCAGCAAAATAGTTTGTTCCAGGGACCCCCAGAAGCAAAGATTTGAGAAACATTTTCGCTTTAAAAAATATATATATTCAAAGATTTGCACACATTTTCACGATTTTTCAAAAATAGCTCGTAGCGCGGCACTCGGTGCCGCGCTATGAGCTTGTATATCTGCTATTTTTGAATAGCCCAAAGTGTAAAATAATTCTTTTTAGCTCAAATAAAAAAAATGACAGTTCCAGGTCTTAATGGGTTAAGGTCCAGATAACAGTTTCATCCAATGAGAATACAGACTACAGACTAGACTAGACTAGAAGTGTATGTTAGAGATGGTCAAGCTGTGTCCGTTCAGTAGAGGAGATCAGTCCAAAGCATCACTACTACTGCTCTGCAACAGAGAGAGAGGGAGAGAGAGCATGAAACTTACTGAGGAGGTCCAAATGGTCTTTAACATCAACTGCACTGGCTGGTGTTCGAGAACTCATCTTCACCTGCAGTTTGGACTCCACATACTGGTCTGGAATGAAGGAATAGAATAAGAACCAGGGCTACACAATCAACAGGGACTTTTTCCTTGTAAAAGAGTATTTTTATATTGTGACGTTGCAACTTTTACTTCAGTAAAAGATCCGAGTACTTCTTCCACCACTGAAAACAGTACATACCTATCCTGTACAACTTTACGTCAGGCGTTAGATCAATCAGTCCACATGCCTGGTCCATCTCGTTCTGTTCCTCTGACAATGTTTTAGAGGCCATCTCTCTTGATACCACAGACCTCTCCCTGTGGGGTTCTGTACAATTCACCAGTAGGAAAAAAACAAAACAAAAAACAGAACACTTGTAGTTATCATCCAGCAACATTAAATACCACATAGAAGAACACAGTGGTATTTTATGTTTAATCAAAACAACATTTTAATCACATCGAACTATTGCAGAGAGCTGTTATCCAGTGTAAAGGTTTAACCATCTGTGTCATTTTAGATTTTAATCACATAAACCATTATTTTATACTTTGTCTATTCAAAAATAGCAGATATACAAGCTCATAGCGCTATGAGCTTGTATATCTGCTTTTTTTTATCGTGAACATTTGTGCAAATGTTTGAATATATTTACATTTTTAACTAAATATTTTGCTTCTGGGGGTTCCGATTCTACAAAATGTAGAAACAGTTTTTTGAAAATATTTATGTTGCTATGTCACTGGCTCTCAAACTTTTTCATGTCAAGGACCCCCAAAATGATATGTATTTGGCCGCGGACCCCCATCGAAAAATATTGTGTTCCAGAGACCCCCCAGAAGCAAAGATTTGAGTTACAAATGTTTGCTTTAAAAAATATAATTCAAAGATTTTCCCCAATTTGCTATTTTTGAATAGCCCAAAGTGTAAAATAATGCTTTTTTAGCTCAAATCTAAAGATGACAGAGATGCGTTCCAGGTCTTAATGGGTTAAGTGGTAACTCTCCACCGCACCGACGTCGGCCACGGTAAGTGTTGGAAAGCGTTTGTTGCCAAAAATCTGCTGTTGAATGGGTGGTGGGTACACTGTTAAATCTGCTGTTGAATGGGTGGTGGGTACACTGTTAAATCTGCTGTTGAATGGGTGGTGGGTACACTGTTAAATCTGCTGTTGAATGGGCGGTGGGTACACTGTTAAATCGGCTGTTGAATGGGCGGTGGGTACACTGTTAAATCTACTGTTGAATGGGCGGTGGGTACACTGTTAAATCTGCTGTTGAATGGGTGGTGGGTACACTGTTAAATCTGCTGTTGAATGGGCGGTGGGTACACTGTTAAATCTGCTGTTGAATGGGCGGTGGGTACACTGTTAAATCTGCTGTTGAATGGGTGGTGGGTACACTGTTAAATCTGCTGTTGAATGGGTGGTGGGTACACTGTTAAATCTGCTGTTGAATGGGTGGTGGGTACACTGTTAAATCTGCTGTTGAATGGGTGGTGGGTACACTGTTAAATCTGCTGTTGAATGGGTGGTGGGTACACTGTTAAATCTGCTGTTGAATGGGTGGTGGGTACACTGTTAAATCTGCTGTTGAATGGGCGGTGGGTACACTGTTAAATCGGCTGTTGAATGGGCGGTGGGTACACTGTTAAATCTGCTGTTGAATGGGCGGTGGGTACACTGTTAAATCTGCTGTTGAATGGGCGGTGGGTAAACTGCCGCGTCAGGTCGCAAGTTGTAGGGAAGCGTCGGAAACCGACCGAGCCGACCGTAAGATAGCAGCGGGCTTGTTGTTGAAAGAGACATCAAGTCATTGGCTATTCTTAGCACCATTGTAGCCGTCTGTCGGTGTCTGCTCTCAGGTGCATTCAGCAACTTTTTTAAACACCTTCCAACTGACCGATCTCCCTCTCACTTTAATTGACTGCCAGTCTGTAGTAATCTGTATGTTTGGTGGAGAGCTACCTTTAGGAAAGACGTCGCCTCTAAAGTAAATAAAAAAACGATAGGCTACTCACAGGTTATGGTGATCTAATATTAGTAGTGAGTGACATCCATGCGTCTGTAGTTAGCGGCAACAGTTTCCTGTATCATGCTCTTGTACAGCACTGTCTCCCATACGACTTTTCAATTTGAGTGGTTAACATTTTATGGGATGTACTTCATGTATCCATCTTTGTGATTAGCACCATGGTTTCACCTGCATGCAACGTGACATAGTAATGGAGAGGTGATGTCTCTATAGGCATCTACACCCGTTCGATGCTTTTATCTTCAAATGTGCGTGCACTTTCATTTGAGGCAGCAGGACAACTTGGCACTGCATCAGCTTTGTCTACTGCCTACTACACTGAACCTCTCATACATGCCAACCTCTCCATCTGTGTAACGCTGCATGTCGCCCTGTGTCTGTAATGTGTGCTCATGAGCAGTGTTGCCAGATTCTGTGAGATTCACAACGCGTCGCATTGTGAGCTTGTAGATCGGCTATTTTCAAATACAATCTTGCGGGGAAATTATAATAAGCAGGTCTGGCAACCCTGCTCATGAGAGAGACAGACAGAGAGAGAGAGAGAGAGAGAGAGAGAGAGAGAGACTATATCTAACTAACTCTACTAACTCTCTCCCGATGACTCTATATATCATCACATTAGTAATGTGATATCTCACATATTGAAACGGTCATAGCCCGACAAAAGAACAGAATGAAAGAAATCAAGAGAGAGCATGAAACTTACTGATGGTTACCACATGGTCTTTAGATTCCTCTTTTATATTGACTGTACTGACTGGTGCTGGAGAACTCATCTTCATCTGCAGTGTGGAATCCACAGGCTGGTCTGGAATAAATTATATGCTATATTATGGCTACTGCATGTTGTCTGCATAGAGTTTGAAGCATTTCTCTGTTGGTGTTTTTTTTTTCATTTACATCATTTAAATGAATTGGTGTTTCCTGTCTCAGTAGAGTCTACTGAGACAGGAAACAATTATAATATTGAGAGAGAGAGAGAGAGAGAGAGAGAGAGAGAGCAGGAAACTTACTGAGGTTCAAATGGTCTTTAGATTCCTCTTTAATGGAAAAAGTCCTGGCTGGTGCTGCAGAACTCATCTTCACCTGCAGTGTGGAATCCACAGGCTGGTCTGGAATATAAACAATAGAATAAGGGCTGGCTGCACAATGTACATTAAACTAATTACAATAGAGTATATGCTATATTATGGCTACTGCATGTTGTCTGCATAGAGTTTGAAGCATTTCTCTATTGTGTTTTTTTTTCATTTACAGGTACATCATTTAAATGAATTGTGTTTCCTGTCTCAGTAGAGTCTACTGAGACAGGAAACAATTATAATATTTAGAGAGAGAGAGAGAGAGAGAGAGAGAGAGAGAGAGAGAGAGAGAGAGAGAGAGAGAGAGAGAGAGAGCAGGAAACTTACTGAGGTTCAAATGGTCTTTAGATTCCTCTTTAATAGAAACAGTCCTGGCTGGTGCTGGAGAACTCATCTTCACCTGCAGTTTGGAATCGACAGACTGGTCTGGAATGAAGGAAATAGAAGGACTTTAATAAGCAGGATTCTGATTTGACATGAGTTGTAGATTTTGACATGGATTGAAGATGAAGGTTCAATGTAAAACGGAAGAGGGTGTGAAAAGTAGCTTTATTTCAAACACAGGGCAGTGAACCCGAAATGTGTGCCAATCGCGTAGTTCTACGCAAACCTAAATAATTGCGCAACGTGCCAGTCGCGTAGATCTACGCAAAGTGGTCTTTTCTTCTTTTTTTTCCCTCGCAGTGACACATTTCATTGTAAGCCTCTCTCGCAGTGACACATTTCATTGTAGCACACCCGGATATGGAAATATCCGTATCCGGATATTTTCGTTCCCACCCGCCGCCGCTCTAAATCTTCCCCTAATGCGCCATTATCTCAGAGTTTTTTTTCTCCACGCTGAACACTGTTTAACAGAAACCGCAACGACTGCAAAATGGAATGTCGCCGATTGAAACGGTCTTCTCTGGGCCACTCACACAGCTACCCTGTGGTGTCTACAAACAGTTTAACGCGCGATCTTAAGGTAGCCTATTTAGCGAGGTCTGTGGCGACGTGAAAAAAACAAAAAAACTACAATAAATCGCTGGCACTGGTGAGTACATTATGATATTAAACTCTGGCGTGGAATGTGTTAACCTTGAACATCGCCCATCAGCTTGCTAGGAATGTGTCAACCACTGTGTCACGGCGACTCGCAAAATGTGCAGAGGACTCATTCCGGAGCTGAGGAAGCAGCTGACTCAAAGCAACGCTGCTGTCACGTTGGACATGTGGACCGATGACTACAAAAAAATTGGCTATCTTGCTGTCACTTTACATTAAAATCAACAAGAAATGGGATCTGATAAGAGTGTGTGCTTTGCACTGCTGAATGGGATGGCAAAACGGCAGATAACCTGAAACCAGCAATCCAACAAGCACTACGCAAATACAATCTGGATGAGTTCTATCCCAAACTGGTCTACGTGACTGACAGAGGCTCAAACATAGTGGCAGCACTGCGTGCTGCAGTGGTGGAAAAAGTACTCAAATTCTTTACTTAAGTAAAAGTACCAATACTGCAATATAAAAATACTTTGTTACAAGTAAAAGTCCAGAATAAAAAAAATACTTGAGTAAAAGTACAAAAGTATTGGCATCAAAATGTACTTAAAGTACCAAAAGTAAAAGTACTAAATATTTGAAAATAGCCGATCTACAAGCTCACAACGCGTCGCGATGCGACGCGTTGTGAGCTTGTAGATCTGCTATTTTCAATTAGCATAGGTTTAAAATAGGTTTAAAGTAGTTAATGTATGTTTCATTATATCATAATTTATATCTGAAAAGTAACTAGTAACTAAAGTTTTCAAATAATTGTAGTGGAGTAAAAGTACAATATTTGCCTCTGAGATGTAGTGGAGTAGAAGTTAAAGTATTGGAAATTGGAAATACTCAAGTAAAGTACAAATACCTCAAAATTGTACTTAAGTACAGTACTTAAGTAAATGTACTTAGTTACTTTCCACCACTGGCGTGCTGTTACCAGGCTTAGTTGCGCAGCACACATCTTGAGCACTGTGCTACACACCACCCTAGGAAAACGTGCTGAAGATGACCTCTTTCATGATGAAGTCACTGCTCTCATTGATTCTGCCAAGTCCCTTGTGACTTATTTTAAGCACACACCACCCTCCAGAATCGCCTGCCAAAAACACTGAAAGCATCCGTGGAGACACGCTGGAATTCCCTCCACACAATGCTGGATTCCATCCACAGCCGGTACCAAGAAGTTACTGCTATTCTGATGGAGCGAGGAGAACTACAACCGCCTGAATAACCCGAGCCTGGAGAGTCTGGGTGACATGGTTACCTTTCTGTCTCGATTCAGGGACGCCACCAAGGCGCTGGAGGCCTCTAAAACCCCGACACTTCACCTGACCGTTGTGTGGCTGGAGTGCCTAAAAAGTCACCTGCAACCGGCTACCACTGACAGCATGACACTGGGTTCACTGAAGAAAAAAAGCCTCAGAGTCCTGAATGACAAACTCGAACTGCATCTCCTGCATAAGATGGCTGTGTTGCTGCATCCCAAACGGAAAAGCCTGAAGCTGCTGCCTGACCAGACTGACATAGTGGCTGTTCATGGCGAAGCACGACGTCTTGTTCAAGGTAAATCTAAATAGTAAATATATAATTAGGCCTATAATAAAGTTACTTATTTTCATTATTATTATTATTATTATTATTATTATTATTATTATTAGTATTATTATCTCTTTAAGACCTGAGAACGCATCTGTGTGTCATTTTTAGATTTCGTTGGGCTATTCAAAAATAGCAGATATACAAGCTCATAGCGCGGCACCGAGTGCCGCGCTATGAGCTTGTAGATCTGCTATTTTTGAAAAATCTTGAAAAATGTTGTGCAAATCTTTGAATATATATATATTTAAAGCGAGCATTTCTAGCTAAAATGTTATTGCTTCTGGGGATTCTACAAATGTCTTCTAAATCAGTTTAAAACAGTTTTCTGAAACACTTATGTTGCTATAATATTAATGTCAGTGTCAAGGAGCCCCACAACAATATGTATTTGGCTGCGGACCCCCATCTCAATTTTTTTTCTTCCAGGGACCCCCAGAAGCAAAGATTTGAGTAAAAAACTATTGCTTTATAGATATATATTCAAAGATTTGCCAAAAAAAATCACGATTTTAAAAAAAAATAGCAGATCTACAAGCTCATAGTGCGGCACTCGGTGCCGCGCTATGAGCTTGTATATCTGCTATTTTTGAATAGCCAAAAGTATAAAATATGGATAAAGTGGTTACACAGATGCGTCCCCCGGTCTTAAAGGGTTAATATAACTATTGTTTCCTGCCGTTATAACGCTGACCCACTAAACGATTCAGCTTTCAATGCAACTTTTTAATGTTGTTGTCTTTTCTGTCTTTTTTAGCCTCTTAAAATAGCATTGATCCTAACTTTTATTTTCTTTAATACTCTCTCTAGAAGTGAAGGACAAACGTGGAGGCCACATGGGCCAGCAGCAGCAGCCCGGCGCTCAGGCCGCTGCTGCTGCCCCACCAGCAGAGAAGAGACCCCGTCAAGAACGTGACGATTTAGCAGACGTGGAGGATTCTACCGATGAAGATGTCCATCGAACGCAAGACAGCGAAGGACACGGACGGCACCTTCGATGTCTTGTCTTGGTGGAAGGATCACGCTTCAGAGTTTCCTAACCTGTCACTGATAGCACGGAATACACTTTCCATACCAGCCTCGAGCGCAGCCAGTGAAAGAGACTTCTCTACCGCTGGGTTTGTGAACGCAGAACGCAGAACCCAGCTTAACCCAGAGACTGTGGATGACATTCTTTTCCTGCATAGCAACCACAGGATCAAGGAATAAATGTCATTGATTGAGTGAGTACTAGCGCCTAATCCGCCTATGTAAAAAAAAATGAAAAGAGAGGAGCGCAGCGCCTATGTTAATGTTTTGTAAATTCAGTTTGGACTTTTGGACAATATATTTCCTGCTACAGTCAAAATGTAAGCTATTATTGTTGTTGTGTAAAATGGAGTGGCTTTGTGTTGTGGTTGCTAAGTAAATTGACTGACTCTGATATCGTATGTTTCTATTTTTACGCACGGAGACGGACTGACGGAGCAGTACGCACGCGTGGTTACTTTTTTGATATGCTTTTAATGTGAAGGTTGAACTGGATGTGTTTTTGTACGTGTTGTTGTGAGTCAACTTAACTGTCCTCCATATGTTCTTCGCTGCTAGTTGACATGCTGCAGATGCAGACCCTGACCACTGAATGTACTGTAGCTACCGCTGAGAGTATTGTTCTAAGGCTGCTGTTATCAGTGGCGTGCACAGACATTTTGAGGGGCAGGTGCTCAAGTAAAAAAAAAAGGGCACCTTGCGCAGCGCGCGGAACCGCCAGCTGCCCTAGTAGTGTGAGAAGAAAATTGCAATGCACATTTTGGGGAATTGTTAATATATTAGAAGTTTTTAATCCAGAATTGATCGATGTCACCATGGGCTACATACTGTAAAAAAATAAATAAAAAAAAAATTAACTTTTTTTTTTTTTTTTCAAAAGGGCACTTCTGGTCAAGAGGGCAAAGGGCAGGTGCTCTAGCACCACCTAGAGTCTATCTGTGCACGTCTCTGGCTGTTATCTTGTGTTAAAAAATGCAAGTAAAAAATAAAGCGCTTTCAAATTGAGTTTCTGTCTCTGTAGGCTATTTATATTTTACTGCATGTATTTACGGGTAAACGGGCAGACTACGGGTCTATTATTTGACGGGCGGGGCGGCTCTGGTTTGTATTTTGAAATAATCACGGGTAAACGGGCGGACAACGGATCTGATTATTGACGGGCGGGGCGAGCACGGGTTCTCAAAATTGGACCCGTGCAGGACTCTGCTCTACTGGAGTTGCTAGTGAGATGATAGCGTTGCTAGCACTGGCTGATATGTTGCACTCGGAGACCGCAAGACATCAAACTTACAGTAAGATCAATGCCATGTATATATACATGATCATTATACAAACAACCATCCATGGTATTCAATTTTGGTGTACTAAGCTCTAACGCTTACAAGAATGAAGGATTTTTTTCCTTCTAAATATTGTAACAGTTTTTTTACCTTCAATTATATTAACACTGGCACATCGTAGTACTAAAATGAACAGCCGAATGGTTGGTGCAGTCTATAGAAATATTATAATTATCATTGGCATTATTGCCATGATAATCTTATACTGAAATGTTGATATGGTGAAACAAAGAAATAGAGAGACAGAGAGAGAGCAGGAAACTTACTGAGGTTCAAATGGTCTTTAGATTCCTCTTTAATAGAAACAGTCCTGGCTGGTGCTGGGGAACTCAATTTCACCTGCAGTTTGGAATCCACAGACTGGTCTGGAATGAAGGAAATAGAAGGACTTTAATAAGAAGGATTCTGATTTGACATGAGTCGTAGATTTTCACATGGTTTGAAGATGAAGGTTCAATGTAAAACTGAGGAATGAGGGTGTAGCAAAGACAGAGCCGTGACCCAAAATACCTCTCCAAGCTTTAAGAGATGATGAACTTTGATAGAACATTGTCCATCATCTCCATAATGATGCTAATCTCACTAACTAACTACACCGATCCACGTAAAACCTTTTTTGCATGCTGCCAGTATGTGCATTCATAACCTCAGAGCCACCACACATACCACATGGTCACAACGCTCTGATCAGCGAGTTCTTGGTTCCATTCCGGTCATCCGGGCCATTTGCTGAATGTTATCCCCCTACTCTCTCTACATTCCCTGTCTCTCTCCACTGTCAATGTCAATAAAAGCAAAAAATGCCCCAAAAATATCTTTAAAACAAAGACTGTGACACAGACTGTGCACGCACACCCGATAAAGTCAGAGAGTCCACAGCACCCAGGACAGACGCCTTCAGTTTGTTTGTTTGTTTGTAGTGACATACAAGTGCCACAAGGTGGCTATGTTTATTAGGATAACGATAACCTGATACCATCTGGAACATGTGCAACACACTAGAGAGCAAACATGGCTCCCAGTTTGATGTCAAATTCTAAGACAGAGTTTCGTTCTATGTAGAGAAGAGAGGAAGGTGCAAAGCACATTGACATTGACCCAAAAAGAATCAGGTACCAGAAAGGAAAAGAAAAGTGAGCTGATCTTCACACTAGACTCAAACTTGATATTTAAAAAAAAAACATGTTAAGAATGTCGCCAAACACAATCAAATGAAATCAGTAAAATGTCAGGCACATAAGACCATATCTAACACCAGATGCAGCTAAACTCTTCATGCATGCTATGATCTTCTCTCACATAACATACTGCTTCACAACCTGGTCACAGCGAATCTGACAACTTTGAAACCTATAGTCACTTTACAAACAGACATTAAAAACCCTTGACTGAAAGCCCAATCGTTGTCACCATTTCCATATAGTTCATAAATCACAATTTATTTAATTTGGATCGTTTTAAACATTTCGCAGATGCCCGTCAAATTTTTAAGGTTTTAATTGCACCTCCTCCACTGAGCCAGTTTAAAGGGCAAAAGGAAAGTGGTGGCAGAGCATCAAGGGCATCTACCAGAGGGGACTGCATTGTACCATACAGACATAGTGTGGTTGGTAAAACAATAATCTTCCTACCGAATTAAGAGAAACCTCCAATTATTTCGAATTCAACCTAAAGAGATGGCTTAAAGCAAACCTTGTAATCATAGGTAATTATCAGCTCTATTCGTCACTGGTGACATTTTTCATATTTTACTGTAATGATTCTGTCTCCTGTACATTATTTACTTGTCTCGCATTGATGTGTCTGTTTTGTATTGATAGTTATATCACCACTTTTAACAGCCTGCTCAGGGACTACAGATGAAAATGATCTTTTGGCTGATCTGGCTCATTTACATGGATGTGAAAACTGAAATGTTGATTAATGTGCACTGTCCCTGGTAACTAACTAAATAAATACATGTCAGCTGACAAGATGAGGGTGACTAGAAGGGGGAGAAAGACATTTGGTGAGGATTTAGAGAGACGGCTTTCAGAATGAACTCAGTTAACGCGGGACAAACATAGCCGAGTACCAAGAAAATTATCGAAAATAAAGTGACGGTGATCTATCATAGAGGCAAGACGTTTGTGGCCAGCAATGATTGGCTAAGAAAATATCTACAGTGCAAATATGGCACCTAGAGTGCAATGGCACCATGAACTTTGTCTGATAACAGTCTGTAGGCCAGAGGTTCCCCAACTTTTTCAGCTCAAGACCCAAAAGAAAGACTTTGTGTCTCCGCAGGACCTAAACAATAATACATTAAATATTAATCACTTCCCTATTTAATTGTCAATAACAATGTGTCACATTCAAAGTTTAATTAAGGCTGTAAAGCTGCAATTAATGGTAACATATTTTTAAATGTGTTATGTGATAACATTAGAAACACAATTATAAGTTAATGTATGGTGTGGTTTCATTCTGTCATGCTTTTGCACAAAATAAGTTCTACATGTGTAAGTGAGAATGAGACACTTATAAAAAGATATGATATCACTAGTGTTGTTTTTGTCATGATAATGATAAACTGAAACATTATAAGGTGATAGCTTACTAAGGTCCAGGTGTTCCTGTTTAGTAGAACCAGTCCTGGCTGCCAATGATAATTGAATGAAGGAATAGAATAGGTTCTAGGGCTGCACAATTAATCAGAAATAATCAGGAATTGAGATTTTATGTTTCACAACTATTTAATCATGAAACTGGACAATTAATTAAAACCCATGAATTCCTCTTTTCTTCATCTCCTGTTGATATGTTCAACATAATATAATGTTCATATAATTGGTCCTCACTAATGCTTAGTATAATATGATACCATTGTTTTCTACTTGTTCTGTGTCTGTACTGGTTGTACCCGCCTACCAGTGACAGGTTTGGTCATTTCAAACAAGATTTCCTTTTTTTATTTTAGTTTTTATTAATGTGAGACCAACTGCTTCTATTATATCAAGCTAACTTTCCAGGAAGAGAAAGCCTGCAGTTTCTATCAGCTTGAAACCCCCATTGATGATGTCACTGGTAGGTGGGTTTCTGAACTGTCCACAGCCCTCCTCTGAGACACAGACCAAGTAGAAAGAAATGGTCCCACATTATAATGAGCATTAATGAGGACCAATTATATGAACATAGGTTGTAAATGGCATAAGTTGTTGTAATCATGAAAAGAACATTATTAAAGGTAGGGTAAGTGATTTGCTTTGGTTAAAATAAGTGTTAAATAGCTCTATATTCTGATAGTACTCATTGCTATAGACTAGAGTGTTTGTTCAGTATTAGGAGTCTCCTTGTCTCTCCAGCTCTTTATTAAACAGAAAATGCATTTTCGTTTCAGTTTCAGTTTCATTTCCAATTTTATCCAATCAGGACAGAGAATTCAATCAGGATACAGATTAAACAAGTGAAATTGGAAGTGATGACACTAAGAAATGAGCAGACATAATTGGAACTGGAACACTATACAATTTAAGCTTAAAAATGGGTACTTTCTCCTGATTGGCTGAGATTTTGACACCTACCGAAAAATGTATTTTCTGTTTATTAAAGAGCTGGAGAGACAGGGAGACATCTGTTACTGAAAAGATACTCTATAGCAATGATTACTATCAGAATATAGTATTTTAACCTTTTAACAAAATACTTTTTGTTTTAACCAAAAAATATCACTTACCCTTTTAAGTAAGCAATATAAATGGGATTATCATTTTAGACATAAAATAAAGAAGTAAAAAAAGACTTTGATTTGACATGGGGTTGTAAATGGAGGCTGAATGTAAAAATGTGTGGAGAGAAAGTGTAAAGCAGTGTCTTTATAGACGGAACAGTGAGGACAGGGACACTAAATACATCTCGAGTAGCGTTGGTACCAAAATTCGGTTCCAAGGAGGAACTGAATCTAAAAAGGCAAGTACCATGTCATCATAAAAATAACTGACTGCCAGTTCTGTTCATTGGTTCCAAAACACGTGAATAACCATTAATTGTCTCTAACAAAGTCTACATATTAGCAGGGACGTACAATAGCTATCTGCCAGGACCCGTCAATGGCTACGTCACACATCAACACAGAGTGTGCGTTCGGAAACACATACTGAGCAGCAGTATGTGTAGCATGCTGTACAGTCTATGGTAGCAAGCATGGATAACTTAACAGTGTGAAGTCCTTTACCCACACACGTGTAACTGCTTTGTGACTCTTCGGTCAGTTTCCACTTTGTTACCAACAAGACTGGGGTGTGGCGGCTACCTGTCGCTGGCTCTACTGGAGTTACTAGTGAGATGATAGCGTTGCTAGCAAAGGCTGATATGTTGCACTCGGAGACCGCAAGACATCAAACTTACAGTAAGATCAATGCCATGTATATATACATGCTCATTGTACAAACAACCATCCATGGAATTGAAAGGTTCAGTCATTTGGTGTGCTAAGCTCTAAAATGATTGACCCTCATCCTGATGAACACACCTGATGGTGCGTGTGCATGAACATGGAAGTTCATTTAAGGATCCAGGTTTCAATATGAATCAGACATACATCAAGCAGCTCAAAATGTTAGTATCCTCAAATGTTGTGTTGTTTGGTTCATTTCAACACCAGCATTTTCAAGACAAAAGGTTTATAGTAGTAACAGGAAATGCAATTTAATTCAGTTAACGCTTAAAAGAAGAGAGAGAGCAGGAAACTTACTGAGGTTCAAATGGTCTTTAGATTCCTCTTTAATAGAAAAGGTCCTGGCTGGTTCTGGAGAACTCATCTTCACCTGCAGTTTGGAATCCACAGACTGGTCTGGAATGAAGGAAATAGAAGGACTTTAATAAGAAGGATTCTGATTTGACATGAGTTGTAGATTTTCACATGGTTTGAAGATGAAGGTTCAATGTAAAACTGAGGAATGAGGGTGTAGCAAAGACAGAGCCGTGACCCAAAATACATCTCCAAGCTTTAAGAGATGATGAACTTTGGTAGAACATTGTCCATCATCTCCATAATGATGCCTGATCATAATTATTTGAACAACAACAGCGTATACACATTCAACCACACATGGATGAAGATGTTGCCAGATATTGACACAAATCCTATTGACAGAAATAGGAACCGTGGCTCAGAGCAATTGGGCTGCAGACATTTCTGCTTGCTGGAAACGTGTTATTGTTTTACTAGCAGTGGCTTATGTCTGCAGCGTAGAGGATCCAAATGCAACCCTCGTGATCGCCGCCCGGCCACAACGGCCAGAGGCAGAGGTTATGTTGTCAGTCACCCCTGTCTGACAGTGTCTGCTGCTAATCTCACTAACTAACTACACCGATCAACGTAAAACCTTTTTTTTGCATGCTGCCAGTATGTGCATTCATAACCTCAGAGCCACCACACATACCACATGGTCACAACGCTCTGATCAGCGAGTCCTTGGTTCCATTGCTCCACATTTCTTGTCTCTCTCCACTGTCATTGTCAATAAAGGCAAAAAATGCCCCAATAATATATATTTTTTAAAACTCTGTGACACAAACTGTGCTCTCACACCCGATACAGTGGGAGAGACCACAGCACCCAGGTGGAATGGTTGGCTAGGAAAATGTCTACAGCGCAAATATGGCGCCTACAGTGCAATGGCACCATGAACTTTCTCTGATAACAGTCTGTAGGCCAGAGAGGTTCTTGTCTTTTTCAGTTCAAGACCCAAAAGAAAGATTGTGTCTCCATGGAACCCAAACAAAAACTAAAATACATTCAATAATAATCAATTAAGCCCTATTTAATTATCAATCACAACAATCCAAATGTGTCACGTTAAAAGTTTAATTAAATTCAATCTTTATTTCAGACCCAAGGGAGATCCGTATCACAATAAAAGTGCGCCCATTGTTCCACAGTCTAGAGCAGTGGTTCTCAAACTTTTTCATGTCAAGGACCCCCAAATTGAGACTTATTAGCCCGCGGACCCCCATTTGAAAAGATATGCCAGGGACCCCCATAAGAGAAGACTTTCACGGCTCTAGCGGTGATTCTCAACCACTTTCATTTCAAGGACCCCCAGTTTGACATGCATTAGGTTACGGACCCCCATTTAATGGCATTTCTATCTCTGGGACCCCCCAACTTATGTTGTGAAATCTATTTAAATTTAACTCTGAGAGTGTACAAATGGACCCCAACGGGTCCATTTGGTTCCATTTGTACACTGTCAGAGTTACAGACCCATAAGGGTGCATTTGGTTAATAACTATCCATCGTTTAGCTGGGGACCCCCTGGAACTCCCTCAATGACCCCTGGGGGTCCCCGGACCCTACTTTGAGAACCAATGGTCTAGAGGGGAACCTGACAGAACTACTTATAGGGTTAGTTATGACAGCAATGATATCATTTACTGACTCAGATGTCCCACACATAAATCTATACATAAGATTGCGTAGCGCAGCCGTGCAGGCGGGTTCCCCCGAAACTAACAAACATCTGGCTTGACTGGAGCTTCTTGGAGCTCACAGCAGCAGCTTCATTATCATCAGTCATTATAAGCCACTGTAATTAAAGCTGTAAAGCTTCAATTAACGGTAGCATATTTTGAAATGTGTTATGTGATAACATAAACACATTCATTGCAAGTTAATTTATGGTGTGTTTTTTTATTTTGTCATGCCTTTGCACAAAAGAAGAAGGCAATTTTAAAGATGACTTCAGAGTGGTATTTTCATGACTCAACTCTTTTTTTCTAATAATATGTCCCTTGTCCTAATATGAGATTTGTGGAACAGCGTGAAAGGAGCCCCAATCCCCCCCACACACACACACACACACACACACACTAGCGCTGAGTTTCATAAACAATTAGCACAATATGTAGAATATAGAGAACAGTTATAGATAGTCATTTTGTATTTAAAAACAAAATGCCAGACATCTCTGTTTATTAACAAAGGGGATTATGTTGTTATGTTGTATAATAAAATACCTTCCGCAAACAAAGCATTACACAGCAGAAATACGAGTCTGTCTGTCAACACAAACCTCTCTTTTGCAGTAGTCTATGGAAACCACTAGTAAAAAAACTATACATACCGATGTTGTACAACTTTGCTACGGGCAAGCAGCCCAGGTCCCGGGTCCGTCTCTCGCCGTTCCTCTGATGTGAATGTCTTTTGGAGGCCGTCTTTTGATACTGTGGACTTCTCCATCTGACGGCCTGTGGAAATAAACAGTAGAATAAAAATCTAGTAATAATTTAACAACCTTACATACTACATAGATAACTGAAGAGTTTCAACAATGCAGTGATTTTCTGTTCAGCCACTGCAACACAAAACTATGAAAAAGGCCTTATGGCAAAACATTACGGTGGAGCCCTGGCATGCCGAGCCGGGACTGTGCAGTTCCAGATGCCATAAAAAAACGCAAAGAGAGAAAAAGGTGTAGTATTCAGTCTGCTGGTTGAATAAGTCAATTATGAATATTGAAATACAAGCATACCTTTGCATCATCCTCCTGGAAGAAGAGTTTGACGACTCCACGCAGACGAGCATCTTTATTCACAGTTAAAACCAGCGGTGGCTGGTACATCTGGGTATAACTTAGCGTGGTTCCAGACGAATCTGCCATTGCAAAATTGCATTGCACTTTAGCCCTCGGCAGATGTTTATGGTCTGGCCACGCGAGGCTAGGTATAACTCCTCTCCTGGTACATCTGGGTAGAACTCCTCTCCTGAGGGGGGGGGGTAAGTGAAATATGAAATCATTTAAAATCATTGTAGAGAAACAATGTTATTACACATAGATAAAGTATGTATGTGGCTATGAGTTTTGATAAAATTATAATAATTATAATTATAATAAATCGCAATATGTCGCCTTGCTTACTATATCGCAATATAACACAATATATTGAATCATGACCCTTGTATCATATCACCAGATTCTTGCCAACACACAGCCCTATCAGCAGTGTGTTGTGCTGGGTGCGGGCAGCGACTGAAAGCCAGTGAAAGGAACACACAAGGGGGAGATGTGAGACTTTTGGAAGCCAGGCATGCCTACTGTAGGTATTCTGGATTATTTGGAGGGGCTTCAGTGAGCAAGCTTGAGAGGCCAGTAAAAAAAACACATACTAAGAGCCAGAGCATTCTGACGGACCACTCTCTGAAGGGTGTGAGCGACAGCGTGCTTATTTGATGAATGAGATATTAAAATGTGTGCAAAATAATGGTTGACAGACGCTTTTTAATCTGGAGAAAGCTGTTCAAGTATGAGAATGTCACGAATGCATGCAATGTGTGATAAACAATGTTACTCTTTAAAGCCCAACTACCCACACACACACACACACACACACACACACACACACACACACACACACACACACACACACACACACACACACACACACACACACACACACACACACACACACACACAGGCATGTATGTGCACATGTACCCATCTACCCATCCCATCCCATGTCTATAATGCTTTATAAATACACTTATAATGCATCATAATCTACTTATAACACTTTATAATTGTAGTTATATGAACTCATACATATAATGCTTTATAACAATAATAATAACACATTATAAAGCATTTCATAATAATGTATAAGGTCATGTATAAAATCATTATAATCAGCTTATAACACTGTATAATTACAGTTATAAGGAAGGGATCAGTTTTATTATAATTCTAATAGTTGTAATACATTATAATAATTATATGATGCATTATAATCACTGTTATAATGCATTGCAGTGTGAGTATGTCCCTATACGTTGTCAGTGGGTGCATTAAGTAAAATAACAACAATAGCAACAACACAAAAGGTTTCTTTCTACACCTTCAGGAATGTCGTTACTTTACTTAAAGCACCCAATGACCACTTATAGTGACTTATAATCACATTATAATGCATCATAACAGTGATCATAATACACATTATTATAATCACATTATAATGGATCATAACAGTGATCATAATACACATTATTATAATCACATTATAATGCATCATAACAGAGATCATAATACACATTATTATAATCACATTATAATGTATCATAACAGTGATCATAATACACATTATTATAATCACATTATAATGTATCATAACAGTGATCATAATACACATTATTATAATCACATTATAATGCATCATAACAGTGATCATAATACACATTATTATAATCACATTATAATGCATCATAACAGTGATCATAATACACATTATTATAATCACATTATAATGCATCATAACAGTGATCATAATACACATTATTATAATCACATTATAATGGATCATAACAGTGATCATAATACACATTATTATAATCACATTATAATGTATCATAACAGTGATCATAATACACATTATTATAATCACATTATAATGCATCATAACAGTGATCATAATACACATTATTATAATCACATTATAATGCATCATAACAGTGATCATAATACACATTATTATAATCACATTATAATGTATCATAACAGTGATCATAATACACATTATTATAATCACATTATAATGCATCATAACAGTGATCATAATACACATTATTATAATCACATTATAATGCATCATAACAGTGATCATAATACACATTATTATAATCACATTATAATGCATCATAACAGTGATCATAATACACATTATTATAATCACATTATAATGTATCATAACAGTGATCATAATACACATTATTATAATCACATTATAATGCATCATAACAGTGATCATAATACACATTATTATAATCACATTATAATGCATCATAACAGTGATCATAATACACATTATTATAATCACATTATAATGTATCATAACAGTGATCATAATACACATTATTATAATCACATTATAATGCATCATAACAGTGATCATAATACACATTATTATAATCACATTATAATGCATCATAACACACATTATTATAATGTATTCCAACTATGGCAATTAAAATACTCTATGATCCTTGCAAAACAATGTCCATCAATTACGACATAATTACAATGCTTGACCACATTTATTATAAAATGCTTTATAATGTGTTAGGATTATGTTATAAAGCATTATGATTATTTATGAGTTCTTACAACTATAATTATACAGCATTATAAGCATATTATAATGCCTTAAAGTTATAAGTATGTTTATAATGCATTTAGGCGCATAGCAAGTGTTACTACATCGCAACAACACACTAGCGTTAGCAGCTATGCTAACACACTATTTTAAGTATTTATCTTATTGTGAGACACAATATAAACGTTGTTAAACGTGCATCCTGATGGTCTGCATAATGTGACACCGTAACAAGTGAAAAACAAGCAGATATAAGATGACTTTTACCTGAAATAAGGACAAAGTTCAACAATAAACTCAAACCGTCGCTCCAACCAGTTCAGTTCAATTCAAATTCCACTGGAATGTGTTGCGTTGCCAGATCTCGCGAGAGACACAAGCAAACAGTGGTGGAAAAAGCACTACATTTCTTTACTCAAGTAAAAGTATCAATACTGCAATGTAGAAATACTCTGTAAAAGTCCGGAATTCAAAGTTTGCTTGAGTAAAAGTACACAATTATTGGCATCAAAATGTACTTAAAGAAGTAACCAAAGTATAAAGTACTCATTATGCAGAATATCCCATTTCACAAGTTTTCAATTGTATAAAAAATCTTTTGAAAATAGCCAAAGTTTAAATGTGGGTAATGTATAAAGTTTTCAAATAATTGTAGTGAGTAAAAGTACAATATTTGCCTCTGAGATGTAGTGGAGTAGGAATAAAAGTGGGAAAACAATTGGAAATACTCCAGTAGTTAAAAAAAAGAAAAGAAAAAAAAAACTCTAAATTGTACTTAAATACAGTACTTGAGTAAATGTACTTAGTTACTTTACACCACTGCAAGCAAACCAGGTCTTCGGCCTGCAAACACTGCCACATAGCGCCCCCTACTGGACAAGGGTATGTATCTGCTACAACAGTGGTTCTCATCTTGTGGGTCGGGACCCCCAGGGGCCCCAGATGATTGGGGGGGGGATGACAGTGTGAGTGTGAAGTGACAGTTTAAGGACTCCTATAAAGACATTTTTACTACCTAAATAAAAAGCTAAGAAAAAGACCATTAAAGGACGACTTCACCGATTTTCAACCTATCTTCATATAATTGGTCCTCACTAATACTCATGATAAAATGCTACAATTTTTTTCTACTTGGTCTGTGTCTCATAGGAGGGCTGTGGACAGTCCAGAAACCCGTCTACCAGTGACATCATCGTTAGGCATGATTTTTTTCCACATTTTTCATTTAGATTTTTATTAACACGAGAACAACTTTCCAGGAATAGAAAGCCCAGTTGACATATGATTATTTTAGGGGGTCACTACGGCCTGAAAAGGTTGAGAACCACTGGATCAGAACAGTTTCCCAGCGCAGCATATCATCTTTCTTTCTTCCTTTCTTTGATCATTTAAGAGGGGGGGGGGCTCTAGGGACAAAGGGTTGGAAGCCACTGGTGTAGCCTACAGTGAATTCTTCTTCCCCACCAGTGGTGGGAAAAGTACTCAAATTCTCTACTTAAAGGAGAATTTTGGACTAAAGTTTTCTTACCTTTTCTATGACGTTATGATATCTTAGGATGAATGGTACAGTAGAAAAATGTCATAACTCCACCCATGAGCCGCCACAGCTTAAAAGGTGCGTGGATAGGCCTTAGGTTAGATCACATATTTTAATAGCTTTTTTTTTTTTTTTTTTTGTGAGATCTGACGTTCATAGTGACAGAACACTGTCCAAAAAAAACAACAAAAAAAAACAGAAGTCTCGCTAGACGAGATTGAAATCTCGAGATTTCAATCAGGGGTGGAGTTATGAAAATGTTATACTGTACCATTCATCCTAAGATATCATAACGTCATAGAAAAGGTAAGAAAACTTTAGTCCAAAATTCTCCTTTAAGTAAAAGTACCAATACTGCAATATAAAAATACTACAAGTAATACAAGTAATTCCAAGTGAAAGTCCAGAATTCAAAATTTACTTGAGTAAAAGTACAAAAGTATTGGCATCAAAATGTACTTAAAGTACCAAAAGTAAAAGTATTAAATATTTGAAAATAGCAGATCTACAAGCTCACAACACGTCGCGATGCGACGCGTTGTGAGCTTGTCGATCGGCTATTTTCAAATAGCCTAGATATAAAATAGGGCTGAAGCGGTTTCATAATGTGTTTCATTATATCATCAGTTATAACTGAAAAGTAACTAGTAACTAAAGTTTACAAATAATTGTAGTGGAGTAAAAGTACAATATTTGCCTCTGAGATGTAGTGGAGTAGAAGTAAAAGTATTGGAAATTGGAAATACTCAAGTAAAGTACAAATACCTCAAAATTGTACTTAAGTACAGTACTTAAGTAAATGTACTTAGTTACTTTCCACCACTGCTCCCCACCATGACACTGGCTGCCATCTGTTCCTAACCCAAAGCATCTTTCAAAGCTGCTCATAGTGAAGGTGGGGGCGTGTCATTTAACTGTAAGCCAAGCTACAATTTGCCTTCAATGATGCAAAAAAGAGAAAAAGAAACACCAAAAAGGGTCTCTCTCATATTTGCATTTGACCAGTCAAAAGGTTTGCCTCATAGCATAATGTTTGGAATGTAACGAGCATGTTGATAGGCTGAGCACATTGAAGCAGCAGGGTTCAGAGAATAGAGGTAGGCAGAAATGGCAATTTGGCCAAAAGATTACTTAGGCATTTAGGTCTATGCTATGAGGATAATCTAATGGTGAACATTACAATAATACGAGCAATTACATCTCACACAGGCTAACAGGTATGGACCAAAACCACTAGAGGGCAGCACACCACTGCGCTGACCTACTCAGTTTAGCTCTTCAGGCAGAATGCTGAAGAATCAGTGGTGGAAAAAGTTCTCCCATGTTTTACTTAAGTAAAAGTATCAATACTGCAATGTAGAAATACTCTGTATGTAAAAGTCCGGAATTCAAAATTTGTAAAAGTACAAAAGTGTTGGTATAAAAATGTACTTAAAGTAGGCTACCAAAAGTAGAACTCATTTTGCAGAATGTCCCATTTCACAAGTTTTCAAATGTATAAAATGTATACAAATCTTTTGAAAATAGCAGATCTACAAGCTTGCAATGCTTCTCATCGCGACGCATTGTAAGCTTGTAGATCGGCTATTTTCAAATGGCCAAAATGTATATACTATATAGGGCATGGGTAATGTATGTTTTGTAATAATAAGAAAAATCTGCAAAGTAACTAGTTTTCAAATAATTATAGTGGAGTAAAATAATAATATTTGCCTTTGAGATGTAGTGGAGTAAGTAAAAGTATAGCCTACTGAAAATTGGAAATACTCCAGTAAATACATGAAAATTGTACTTAGCCTACAATACTTGAGTAAATGTTTACCTCTCAAATCCTTTAACCACACATTAATCAATGGAGGATTTTTTCAGATTTAGAAAATCTTAAAATTAGCTTATATCTGCCATTTTTCGTGCTGTCTTCAAACAACTGTCCTCCTACCTCCACCAGAACAACCTCCTGGACTCCAACCAGTCTGGGTTCAAAGTGGGTCACTCGACAGAGACTGCCCTCCTGGCAGTGACGGAGTGGCTCCATGCCGCTAGAGCGAACTCTCTCTCCTCCGTCCTGATACTCCTGGACCTGTCTGCAGCGTTCGACACGGTGAACCATCAGATCCTCCTCTCCACCCTCGAGGGGATGGGTGTCTCAGGCTCTGCACTCTCCCTGTTTGCATCCTACCTGACGGATCGCTCCTACCAGGTGATGCTGAGAGGGTCTGTGTCAGAACCACAGAGGCTCACTACTGGGGTTCCCCAAGGCTCGGTTCTGGGTCCTCTTCTTTTCTCTCTCTACACTACATCTCTTGGTGCTGTCATCCACTCCCATGGCTTTTCCTACCACTGCTATGCCGATGACACCCAGCTGATCCTCTCATTCCCCCCCTCTGACACACAAGTGGAGGCACGCATTGCTGCTTGTCTGGCTGACATCTCGGAGTGGATGTCGACGAACCACCTGAAGCTCAATCTGGACAAGACCGAGCTGATGTTCCTCCCGGGGAAGGGCTGTCCGCACCGAGACATGGCCATCACCATTGATAATGCTGTGGTGACGTCAACTCGGACTGCGAAGAATCTGGGTGTGACCTTGGACGATCAACTGTCGTTCTCGGCTAACATCGCATCAGTGACACGGTCCTGCAGATTCCTCCTCTACAACATCAGGAGGATTCGCCCCTTCCTCACGGAGAAGGCAGCCCAGGTGCTCATCCAGGCTCTTGTCATCTCCCGCCTGGACCCCTACACGTAAACAACTGCACTGGCTTCCTGTTCAATTCCGCATCCACTACAAACTCCTCCTTCTCACCTACAAATGTCAAAATGCCCTTGCTCCACAGTACCTCTCAAGCCTACTCCATAAACCAAGCCGGTCACGGACCCTGCGGTCCACAGACTTGGACCTCCTTGCTGTCCCCAACGCAAACATGCGAACTTTCGGGGACAGAGCCTTCAGTGTGGCAGCCCCCACCCTGTGGAACTCCATCCCAATAGGGATTCGCCATGCTCCAACACTGGACTCTTTTAAAGCTGCCTTGAAAAGACACCTATTCTCTCAGGCTTATGGCATATAGTTGTTTTTTGTTTGTTTGTTCAGTTGTCTGTTATTTGTTCATTGTTCTGATGTAAAGCGTCCTTGGGTTATGAAAGGCGCTATATAAATTCAAGCTATTATTATTATTATTATTTGGACTACTGCAACTCCCTCCTTGCTGGTGCTCCGGCATCAGCCATCAGACCTCTGGAGCTTGTTCAGAAAGCTGCGGCTCGTCCGGTGTTCAACCGCCCCAAGTTCTCCCACACAACTATCCTTCTCCGTTCTCTGCACTGGCTCCCCGTAGCGGCTCGCATTACGTTTAAAACCCTGGTGCTAGCCTATAGGGCAGTGAAAGGAACAGCTCCTTCTTACCTCCGGGCTATGGTCGATGCTTACACCCCTGCCCGACCACTTCGGTCTGCCACCTCGGGGCGACTGATTGCCTCGTCACTCAAGGGTCCTTCTGGTCGATCGACACGGTCACGACTCTTTTCTGTTCTGGCCCCACAGTGGTGGAATGAACTTCCCACTGATGTCAGGACAGCAGAGTCACTGCCCATCTTTCGCCGCAGGCTGAAAACCCACCTCTTCAGGAAACACTACCCATCCTCTCTGCCTGACCTACTTGTTAACTAGTTGTACGAACGCTTGTTTTATTTTTGTATTGTTTTATTGGATCTTGTTTAGTCGATACACTTATTTGTTTTAGCTCGTGCTCATTTGATTTTGCTATTTTGTCTCATCTGTTTAAGAAAGTAGGTAGCTGATATATTGCACTTTTACCTTAGCGCTAGGTAAGGGACCCCCTGAGTCGGGACCCCCTGGGGGACCCCCTGGGGTCCCGACCCACAGGTTGAGACCCCCTGCTCTAGACAGTCTATCATCCTCATCAAATTATTTCCGGACAGAAGTCTTATGTTTAGACCCCTTCTTGTTGCCAGGCCTGTTCCTTTAAGGGGGTGGGGCCTGGGAGTGAAACGTGATGACGTTGACGCCATGTTGTTGTGCCGGTGCGGAAGTGATATGGCGCGAGTGAGTGAGTTGCTCCGTTCCGTGAGCAACGATAGGACATCCGGTTTTTGAGCTAGCAACAATAAGGTTTCCGGTTGCCTTCAAAATAAGATCACGAATTTGTAATGTTTTTTAAAAGACACAGATGTATTTTAAAAATATATTTATGATGTATGTCTTTTAAATGGCGCATACTAGATCACTTCCAAGTGCTAGGTTGTTCCTGATTTAAACTGGCTATTGATCCCCATTAAATGTGCACTTAGCACAGTTTCTGATCCTGTTTTGCACTTGAACTGGATATTCATTTGTGTTTGTTACATATGTATTGTTTTTGTATTGTTTGTCCATTATTGTAATAATGCTGCCTCTAGGCCAGGTCACTCTTGGAAAATTATCATTGATTGATTGATTGATTGATTGATGTAGTTTATTTAGTAAGACATGAGAATAGTACATGACAGTACATAACAGTACATGGAAGTACAAATTCACTATACAAGGTCTACCAAACTGGAACTCTCATTAAGCACGCAGCTTGTTTAAGATGAGAACCCCATGCACACAAATCATGATGACATAAGAGACAGACAGATATACACACTACTATACAGAATGTCACACAATCAGCTTTCAGGTTACTGGTATGAAGAGAGAAAAAAAATATATATACAAAAGAGGAAAATTAAGGAGGGGGGGGTAGGTGTAAGACTTAGACAGGGGCCATTTTCGAATTGCAGCCTCCTGAAGGTGTACCTTTAGGGCAGTTTTGAAAGTGAGTAGGGTTTTACACTCCTTTACTCCTTTTGGTAGGGCATTCCACATTTTTGATGAATAGCATGAGAACGAGTTACTTCCCTTTGTTGAGCCAAAAAAGGGTTGAACATGATTTGTGGAGCTGCCTCTGGTGTTATGATCATGGACTTCATTAACATTTTGGAAGTATTTTGACAAATACAGGGGGATCCCAATGTTGTGGTGTATCTTGAAGACCAGGCCCATAGCAAGTTGCTGTACTCTGTCCTCAACCCTAAGCCATCCAATCCTAGCAAAATGAGCAGGGGTTAGATGGGTTTTGTGATTGAGGCCAAGAAGTAGCATTACAAGTTTGTTTTGGGATGTTTGGAGCCTTGTTTTTAAGGCCTTGGAGGTGTTGTGAAATATATGATATAATATTGTTTATTGCAGAAGCAAATAAACAGTGATAAAAGCAACAACAAAATATGCTACAAATAATAATAGTAGATAGTGCAGGTGAGATTTAAAAAATAAAGCAAGGGGGGTTTATAAAGTTGATCTTACCTATTTAAAAACTAAAATACAATACAAATAAGAATGTAATCAGAAAAATTAACACACAGTTTGTGTGTGTGTGTGTGTGTGTGTGTGTGTGTGTGTGTGTGTGTGTGTGTGTGTGTGTGTGTGTGTGTGTGTGTGTGTTTATGAGAACTGTTCCATAACTGAGCGCCCCTGAACTTGATAGAAAATTGATACAGACCAGTAGTACAGAATGTTGGTGAACATTGAGAGATAATTTGTAAAAAGAAAAAAAGAAAAGTGGCAGGCCGTCCAGTGCGGCCAGAGGTAAGAAAAGAAAGTGCCGTTTTCGATGATGCCAACACTTCTGACATATGCACGCGTGCGGGGACACCTCCCCTACAATGCCACACTCTCAGATAAGCCCGAGAGGTGTAAAAAAAAGTGTGGCGGACCGTCCAGTGAGGTCAGAGGTCAGAAAAGTGCCGTTTTCAGACAACAGTGGACACTGGACAGGCGCCGGCGGACGATGCCAACACTGCTGACATACGCACGCGTGCGGGGACACCTCCCCTACAACGCCACACTCTCAAATAAGCCCGAGAGGTGTAAAAAAAGTGTGGCGGACCGTCCAGTGAGGTCAGAGGTCAGAAAAGTGCCGTTTTCAGACAACAGTGGACACTGGACAGGCGCCGGCGGACGATGCCAACACTGCTGACATACGCACGCGTGCGGGGACACCTCCCCTACAACGCCACACTCTCAAATAAGCCCGAGAGGTGTAAAAAAAGTGTGGCGGACCGTCCAGTGAGGTCAGAGGTCAGAAAAGTGCCGTTTTCAGACAACAGTGGACACTGGACAGTATTGAGTAAGTGACAAATAAATCCCTCTTGATTCTTGTTCAGATTAGTTCCAGAGTTCTCTTGTGTCACACATTTTGAAATGGCTCCACATCCATTGCCTGATTGATATTAAGCTGGTAGGTACACATGATGTAATAGACATGCCACTAAAAGTATGCACTTAAAAGTTTATTTTCATTCATTATTTATATTCTTTTTAATTGTGAATGTTATATTATATTAATGGTCTTGAAATATAGTATACTGATGTCAAACTGGGAAACTGAAATAGAAGCAAGGCTTGTCCATAGCCATGTCTGTTGTGTGGGATTATCAACACATATCCATCAATAACTGGTCAACGCAACAGTACTGTATACACAGAAGATGCTTTAAAACTTCCTGATGAGATTCTGTGGCACTTCCTGGGAGCTTTGTACAGATGGCCCAAGGTATATTTAGTTACTAGTTTTTTTTTAGGTATAAATATTGTAGATATAAAATATTACAGTATAAAACATATACATTAACCACTTTAGCCCTATTTTATCCAGAGGCTATTTTCAAAAATTTTAGTACTTTTATTGTAGTACTTTTTTTTGTTTCATTTTTAAGTATATTTTGATGCCAATACTTTTGTACTTTTACTCAAGTAGCAAACGGCACTTTTCTGACCTCTGACCTCACTGGAAGGTCCGCCACACTTTTTTCCACACCTCTCGGGCTTATCCGAGAGTGTGGCGTTGTAGGGGAGGTGTCCCCGCACGCGTGCGTATGTCAGAAGTGTTGGCAGCGTCCGCCGGCGCCTGTCCAGTGTCCACTGTTGTCTGAGAACGGCACTTTTAAGATAAGATAATTCCTTTTAACAGGACGTTCATGAAAGTCCTTGCGGGCTTGTTTCCAATGAGGGCCTGTGAGCAAAATAGGGGTTAAGAGTCTTGCTCAGGGACAAATTTCATTTCATCGACACATATGCTGGCGTGGCCTGGAATCGTACCTGGGGCAACCAGGGCCTCTGGCTCCCTAGGCGGGCTCACTAACCACTCAGCTATGGCCGCCCCTAACAGCTTTTTCTGACCATTTATCCATTTAGATGAATTATTAATGTTTTAAAAACCGTTTTTGTTACACAGAAACATAATATGTGTTGTATAGCTTCGTTTAAATCCTTAATTTATTGTCTTAATGTGCAAATTAACCGTTTTTCAATGGCCCCTTTTTTGCTCTAGAGGATACTCTTATTCTGAAGACATCGTCCACCGGAAGTCTTATCGTTGCTCACGGAACACAGTTGAATTGAGCTGAACTGGTTGGAGCGACGGTTTGAGTTTATTGTTGAATTTTCTCCTTATTTCAGGTAAAAGTCCTCTTATATCTGCTTGTTTTTCACTCGTTACGGTGTCACATAATGCAGACCCTCAGGATGCACGTTTAACAACGTTTATATTGTGTCTCACAATAAGATAAATACTTAAAAAAGTGTGCTAGCATAGCTGCTAACGCTAGCGTGTTGCGGTGGTGGAAAAAAGTAGTCAAATTCTTTACTTAAGTAAAAGTATCAATACTGCAATATAGAAATACTCCGCTAGGGCGCGCTCCCACCGCACTTTTATTTTACCTCTGGGCAGTGGTGGAAAGTAACCAAGTACATTTACTTAAGTACTGTACTTAAGTACAATTTTGAGGTATTTGTACTTTATTTGAGTATTTCCAATTTCCAATACTTTTACTTCTACTCCACTACATCTCAGAGGCAAATATTGTACTTTTACTCCACTACATTTAGTTGAAAACTTTAGTTACTAGTTACTTTTCAGATATAAATGATTATATTAGGAAACATGCATTAACCTCTTTAGCCCTATTTTATACATAGGCTATTTGAAAATAGCTGATCTACAAGCTCACAACGCGTCGCGACGCGTTGTGAGCTTGTAGATCGGCTATTTTCAAATATTTAGTACTTTTACTTTTGGTACTTTAAGTACATTTTGATGCCAATACTTTTGTACTTTTACTCAAGTAAATTTTGAATTCTGGACTTTTACTTGTAACAGAGTATTTTTATATTGCAGTATTGGTACTTTTACTTAAGTAAAGAATTTGAGTACTTTTTCCACCACTGTGTAAATGCGTGGATTCATGGTCTTGCGTAGCCATGGTTCACATGAAGCGTCATGGTGCCGAGTCCCCCTGGTCTAAAGTTGTGTTCGATTTTTTCACATTGCCATCTCTCACATAAACATAAACGTTCAGATTTCAAATATAAAGTGCTTACCACCGAGCCACGGATGTTACAAGGCGATGCGGACCGCGATGAGTACCCGTATCTCCCGTATTGTTAAATAAAAAGCATTTTAATCCCATCGCCGGCCATTTTCTCCAAATTGTCTCCGATACTTTCAACCATGCGACACTAATGGTTGGGAGGTGTATTGCACTCTGATACATTACAAAACAAAAAAAAACAAAAAAAGAAAATGGCCGGCGATGGGATTAAAATGCTTTTTATTGAACAATACGGGAGATACGGGTACTCATCGCGGTCCGCATCGCCTTGTAACATCCGTGGCTCGGTGGTAAGCACTTTATATTTGAAATCTGAACGTTTATGTTTATGTGAGAGATGGCAATGTGAAAAAATCGAACACAACTTTAGACCAGGGGGACTCGGCACCATGACTGTCATGGTATGACAGTCATGTTTCAGGGCTAGGTCTTGCGGATTTTTTTCCAAGAATCCACGCATTTACATTGACAAAGCATTTGGCAGATTCCGCCCCAGAGGTCAAATAAAAGTGCGGTGGGAGCGCGCCCTTACAAGTAAAACTCCAGAATTAAAAATATACTTGAGTAAAAGTACAACAGTATTGGTATCAAAATGTACTTAAAGTACCAAAAGTAAAAGTACTAAATATTTGAAAATAGCAGATCTACACGCTCACAACGTGTTGCACCGCGACGCGTTGTGAGCTCGAAAATCGGCTATTTTCAAATAGCCTAGGTATAAAATAGGGCTAAAGTTGTAAATGTATGTTTCATAATATCATAGTTTATATCTGAAAAGTAACTAGTAACTAAAGTTTTCAAGTATATGTAGTGGAGTAAAAGTACAATATTTGCCTCTGAGATGTAGTGGAGTAGAAGTAAAAGTATTGGAAATTGGAAAGACTCAAGTAAAGTACAAATACCAAAAAAATGTACTTAAACACAGTACTTAAGTAAATGTACTTAGTTACTTTCCACCACTGCACACTTATAACTTTAAGGCATTATAATATCAGGGGTTGACACTAAGGTCTCAGAGGCACTTGCCCGTCGGGCAAGTACAGGTCCTTTTCTACTTGCCCACAGGTCTTGCCCACTTGCCCGAAAAGTAAATCGTCCTTTATAAAATGATAGGTTCAATTGGAATTACCGTTCAATTAAACACTTATTTTTTACTTTCTACTTGCGAATTATGGGGCTGCACGATAAAAAATGTCATACCTCAATATGTAAGCCAAATATCTAAATAGCTTTGAATATGACAATGGGTTGAAGGTAGGGTAAGTGATATTTTTTGGTTAAAACAAAAAGGGTCTGATAGTACTCATTGCTATAGAGTGTTTGTTCAGTAACAGGAGTCTCTGTCTCTCCAGCTCTTTGATAGACAGAAAATAAATTTCCAGTTAGGTGACACCATTTCAGCCAATGTTCCAGTTCCAATTTTACATGCTCATTTCTTTGTGTCATCACTTCCAATTTCACTTGTTTAATCTGTATCCTGTCTGAGTTCTCTGTCCTGATTCGATGAAATTGGTATCCTGACCCGAAAAGGCATTTTCTGTTTAATAAAGAGCTGGAGAGACAAAATGTGCACCTGCCCGTGGGGCAACCAGATAGCAAACTTCACCTGCCCTACCATTTTATTTACCTGCCCCGGGCAGGCGGGCAGGTGTTAGTGTCACCCCCTGTAATATGCTTATAATGCTGTATAATTATAGTTTTAAGAACTCATAAATAATCATAATGCTTTATAACATAATCCTAACACATTATAAAGCATTTTATAATAAATGTGGTAAAGCATTGTAATTATGTCGTAATTGATGGACATTGTTTTGCAAGGATCATAGAGTATTTTAGTTGCCATAGTTGGAATACATTATAATAATGTGTATTATGATCACTGTTATGATGCATTATAATGTGATTATAATAATGTGTATTATGATCACTGTTATGATGCATTATAATGTGATTATAATAATGTGTATTATGATCACTGTTATGATGCATTATAATGTGATTATAATAATGTGTATTATGATCACTGTTATGATGCATTATAATGTGATTATAAGTCACTATAAGTGGTCATTGGGTGCTTTAAGTAAAGTAACGACATTCCTGAAGGTTTAGACATAAACCTTTTGTGTTGTTGCTATTGTTGTTATTTTACTTAATGCACCCACTGACAACTTATAGGGACATACTCACACTGCAATGCATTATAACAGTGATTATAATGCATCATATAATTATTATAATGTATTACAACTATTAGAATTATAATAAAACTGATCCCTCCCTTATAACTGTAATTATACAGTGTTATAAGCTGATTATAATGCTTTTATACGTGACCTTATACATTATTATGAAATGCTTTATAATGTGTTATTGTTATAAAGCATTATATGTATGAGTTCATATAACTACAATTATAAAGTGTTATAAGTAGATTATGATGCATTATAAGTGTATTTATAAAGCATTATAGACATGGGATGGGATGGGTAGATGGGTACACATGCCTGTGTGTGTGTGTGTGTGTCTGTGTGTGTCTGTGTGTGTGTGTGTCTGTGTGTGTGTGTGTGTGTGTGTGTGTCTGTGTGTGGGTAGTTGGGGTTTGCAGAGTAAAATCGTTGATCACACATTGCATGCATTCTTGACATTCTCATACTTGAAGAGCTTTCTCCAGATTAAAAAGCGTCTTTCAACCATTATTTCGTACACATTTTAAGATCACATTCATCAAATAAGCACGCTGTCGCTCACACCCTTCAGAGAGTGGTCCGTCAGAATGCTCTGGCTCTTAGTATGTGTTTTTTTTTACTGGCCTCTCAAGCTTGCTCACTGAAGCCCCTCCAAATAATCCAGAATACCTACAGTAGGCATGCCTGGCTTCCAAAAGTCTCACATCTCCCCCTTGTGCGTTCCTTTCACTGGCTTTCAGTCGCTGCCCGCACCCAGCACAACACACTGCTGATAGGGCTGTGTGTTGGCAAGAATCTGGTGATATGATACAAGGGTCATGATTCAATATATTGTGTTATATTGCGATATAGTAAGCAAGGCGACATATTGTGATTTATTATAATTAGTTTAACTAGATGTCAGGGCTTCGCGGCCCTGACATCTAGGCCCGATCCGAGGGCCGCTTCAAACTCTCCAAACATTTCCTCTGTCATCCCTTCTAAATAGTCAATTTCCTCCTTGTGCTTTAGTGGTGTGTGTAACAGATTCACGTCATCATCCTCTTTATCCTTACCCACATTGCGCTTGGCGTCCGACTTGGCGTCCGACGGCCCAGAGATAGTTTTCTTTTCCGTGGCATGGCTCTGTAAGAGATATTTCTGAACCATGACGGCGACCTGGCCTAATTATAGCTCTGCACACACGTCATGCGAAGTCCGGCCTCTCTGGCCTCTCCTCTCCTCTCGGCTCCTCTCCTCTCCTCTCCTCCCTCCCCGCTTTGCTTTGCGGCCCTAACCTCTAGTCCCAACCTCCCAACCTCCCAACCTCGGTCATGTGATAAAGAGGTCAGACTTCCTGTATCTGGTTGCTATGGCAACCTGCCAGATCAGGCTGAGGGTCTGATAGGCGAATCAGAGAATCAATCAAACCGAGAGTCCGATCACTGATGGAGGTGGGGTAAGATGCCTAAAACATAGCCATAGCTCTGATCAACAGTCTGTGGCGGGTCTTGGAGGCATGTGGAGTGATCCTGTGCTTGCGAATCGCTGTCGAACCTTCGGAGCTTTTGTCAATTATATTGTAGTAAGATTTTAGCAAAACTCATAGCCACACATACATACTTTATCTATGTGTAATAACATTGTTTCTCTACAATGATTCTAAATGATTTCATATTTCAGTTACCTCCTCTCCCCTCAGGAGAGGAGTTCTACCCAGATGTACCAGGAGAGGAGTTCTACCCAGATGTACCAGGAGAGGAGTTCTACCCAGATGTACCAGGAGAGGAGTTATACCTAGCCTCGCGTGGCCAGACAATAAACATCTGCCGAGGGCTAAAGTGCAATGCAATTTTGCAATGGCAGATTCGTCTGGAACCAGGCTAAGTTATACCCAGATGTACCAGCCACCGCTGGTTTTAACTGTGAATAAAGATGCTCGTCTGCGTGGAGTCGTCAAACTCTTCTTCCAGGTCCCAGATGCAAAGGTATGCTTGTATTTTAATATTCATAATTGACTTATTCAACCAGCAGACTGAATACTACACCTTTTTCTCTCTTTGCGTTTTTTTATGGCATCTGGAACTGCACAGTCCCGGCTCGGCATGCCAGGGCTCCACCGTAATGTTTTGCCATAAGGCCTTTTTCATAGTTTTGTGTTGCAATGGCTGAACAGAAAATCACTGCATCGTTGAAACTCTTCAGTTATCTATGTAGTATGTAAGGTTGTTAAATATTCTACTGTTTATTTCCACAGGCCGTCAGATGGAGAAGTCCACAGTATCAAAAGATGGCCTCCAAAAGACATTCACATCAGAGGAACGGCGAGAGACGGACCCGGGACCTGGGCTGCTTGCCTGTAGCAAAGTTATACAACATCGGTATGTATTGTTTTTTTACTAGTGGTTTCCATAGACTACTGCAAAAGAGAGGTTTGTGTTGACAGACAGACTATTATTTCTGCTGTGTAATGCTTTGTTTGCGGCAGGTATTTTATTATACAACATAACAACATAATCCCCTTTGTTAATAAACAGAGATGTCTGGCATTTTGTTTGAAAATACAAAATGACTATCCTTTTTTTTTCAGGGCTGGTATGGCCGACTTTAGTGTCAATCTGTAATTTTTACAACTGCTTGGCTGTATGGCTACCAAAACATCATAATTCTACATATTGTGCTAATTGTTTATGAAACTCAGTGCTAGTGTGTGTGTGTGTGTGTGTGGGGGGGGGGGGGATTGGGGCTCCTTTCACGCTGTTCCACAAATCTCATATTAGGACAAGGGACATATTATTAGAAAAAAAGAGTTGTGAGATTTGATTTAGCTGAGTCATGAAGTCATCTTTAAAATTGCCTTCTTCTTTTGTGCAAAGGCATGACAAAATAAAAAACTTGCAATTAATGTGTTTATGTTATCACATAACACATTTCAAAATATGCTACCATTAATTGAAGCTTTACAGTGGCTTATAATGACGATGATGATAACGAGGCTGCTGCTGAGAGCTCCAAGAAGCTCCGGTGCAAGCCAGATGTTTGTTAAGGCCTCTACACACTGCCCGACATTTGAAATGGTCGGCGAGTGAACAGATCGTTAAGCATTTCACATTGCACGAGTTTCTCTCTTGAAATCGGGCTAAATATATCGCTGTGATTCTCGCACGATAGATTGGTCGCCGACAGGGTTGATTACAAGATATTTCACCACGATGTGATCCCGACCCAATACATACATTTGTTTTTATTCCAAACGTCTCACGAAAACGTGAAAGGCTCCCGTGATATATGCGCGAGACCGAGACAGGACGCTAATGATTGACATTAAATAATTCTCAATTTCTCTGTATTTCTCTCTCTCTCTCACTCTCCCTCTCTGAAACAAACGTTTCAAAACAAAAGTCAACCAGAGTCCAATTCAGATCAGAAGCAGTGTTGCCCTGTCCGCTTATTATAAGCGAGTTTCTTGTAAAAAGTATTGGTGGTTGCGTTTCTTTTTAGCCTATTTCCAAAGTGTAGTTGCTTATTTGGCTTTATTTCTTAATGTTGCTTTTTTTCTTTGAAAATAGTTGCGACGCGTTTTTATTTGTATATAGGTTTAAAGTGCTCATGCAGCCTATAGTCGCTTTTGTTGTGCTTGTTTTCATAGACCTGGTTGCTTATTTCTCTCGCAAAACCTGGCAATACTGTTCAGAGACACATACCTGCGTCACACACACACACACACACACACACACACACACACACACACACACACACATACACACAGCTCTCTCTCTTTCTCTCTCTGTCTGCAAGCCCTAATAATAACTAAGCCCTAATTACCTTTCTAATAATAAACAGCCCCATTGTCGAGCAGGCTCGCTCACTCTATCAATCTGTTTATCATGTTTATCTAATACAGGACTGGACTGTCTGTACGGTAATATAGCGGTTCTATGCGGGAGGACTAGCCACGGACCGGTGCGTGGCTGTAATGTGCTCTGATTGGCTGTAGCACGGCTCTCATCGGGTCCGACAAACCCAAATATCCAACATGCTAGTAAAGTAAAAATTATCGGGAACCGCTCGCCGACCGCAATTTATCGGGGTGTTTCTTCTCGGAGTACCTTACACACTGCGCGATCAACACCTCGCCGAGGAACGCCCAATCTGGACTGAGATCGGTGGTTTTCTCGGCGATCACCCAAAAAATATCCCCGAGAGCCATATCGGGTCAAATATCGTACAGTGTGTAGAGGCTATTAGTGTCGGGGGACGCAATCTTATGTATAGATGTATGTGTAGGGCATGTGAGTCAGTAAATGATATCATTGCTGTCATAACTAACCCTATAAGTAGTTCCGTTAGGTTCCCCTCTGGACCATTGGTTCTCAAAGTAGGGTCCGGGGACCCCCAGGGGTCATTGAGGGAGTTCCAGGGGGTCCCCAGCTAAACGATGGATAGTTGGGAACCAAATGCACCCTTATGGGTCTGTAACTCTGAGAGTGTAAAAATGGAACCAAATGGACCCGTTAGGGTCCATTTGGTTTTCATTTGTACACTCTCAGAGTTACATTAACATTGATTTTACAACATAAGTAACCTAATGCATGTCAAACTGGGGGTCCTTGAAATTAAAGTGGTTGAGAATCACCGCTAGAGCCGTGAAAGTCCCTGGCATATCTTTTCAAATGGGGGTCCGCGGGCTAATAAGTCTCAATTTGGGGGTCCTTGACACAAGTTTGAGAACCACTGCTCTAGACTGGAACAATGGGCGCACTTTTATTGTGATACGGATCTCCCTTGGGTCTGAAATAAAGATTGAATTTAATTAAACTTTTAACGTGACACATTTGGATTGTTGTGATTGATAATTAAATAGGGCTTAATTGATTATTATTTAATGTATTTTTGTTTTTGTTTGGGTTCCATGGAGACACAATGTTTCTTTTGGGTCTTGAACTGAAAAAGACAAGAACCTCTCTGGCCTACAGACTGTTATCAGAGAAAGTTCATGGTGCCATTGCACTGTAGGCGCCATATTTGCGCTGTAGACATTTTCCTAGCCAACCATTCCACCTGGGTGCTGTGGTCTCTCCCACTGTATCGGGTGTGAGAGCACAGTTTGTGTCACAGAGTTTTAAAAAATATATATTATTGGGGCATTTTTTGCCTTTATTGACAATGACAGTGGAGAGCGACAAGAAATGTGGAGCAATGGAACCAAGGACTCGCTGATCAGTTGCCAGATATTTGTGTCAATATCTGGCAACATGCTCATCCATGTGTGGTTGAATATGTGTAAGTTACACCCCTGTTGTTGTTCAAATAATTATGATCAGGCATCATTATGAAGATGATGGACAATGTTCTATCAAAGTTCATCATCTCTTAAAGCTTGGAGATGTTTTTTGGGTCACGGCTCTGTCTTTGCTACACCCTCATTCCTCAGTTTTACATTGAACCTTCATCTTCAAACCATGTGAAAATCTACGACTCATGTCAAATCAGAATCCTTCTTATTAAAGTCCTTCTATTTCCTTCATTCCAGACCAGTCTGTGGATTCCAAACTGCAGGTGAAGATGAGTTCTCCAGCACCAGCCAGGACTGTTTCTATTACAGAGGAATCTAAAGACCATTTGAACCTCAGTAAGTCTCTCTCTCTCTCTCTCTCTCTCTCTCTCTCTCTCTCTCTCTCTCTCTCTCTCTCTCTCTCTCTCTCTCTCTCTCTCTCTCTCTCTCTCTCTTGGTTTCACCATATCAACATCAGTATAAGATTATCATGGCAATAATGATAATTATAATATTTCTATAGACTGCACCAAGCATTCGGCTGTTCATTTTAGTACTACGATGTCCTAGTGTGAACTTAATTGAAGATTAAAAACTGTTACAATATTCAGAAACAAAATTACCTTCAATCTTTTAAGCGTTTTCTTTTGCATTTTTTGCATTTCCTGTTACTACTATAAACCTTTTGTCTTGAAAATGCTGGTGTTGAAATTAACCAAACAACACAACATTTGAGGATAATAATATTTTGAGCTGCTTGTTGTATGTCTGATTCATATTGAAACCTGGATCCTTAAATGAACTTCCATGTTCATCCACACGCACCATCAGGTGTGTTCATCAGGATGAGGGTCAATCATTTTAGAGCTTAGCACACCAAATGACTGAACCTTTCAATTCCATGGATGGTTGTTTGTATAATGAGCATGTATATATATGTTACAGAGAAATTGGCATTCCAGGGAAATTGAAAGGGGTACGCTTGTTTTCACCGCCCCTCAGGCAATTCTGTAGAATCAACGCTAGAGGGCAATGCAAGCCAGACATGAGCCCCACACCACACACGCACGGACAAACGAGCACGCATGCACAAACGAGCACGCACACACGCATGCGCACACACACACACACACACACACACACACACACACACACACACACACACACACACACACACACACACACACACACACACACACACAGCCTCATTCCATGCAGTTGAAGCACAAGGGGGCGGGCCTGGCGGGCTATGTTAGTGCAGTGAGTGGCAGTTGGGGCAAACGCAGTCCCCACAACATCATTTACGATTCTGTGCCTATCGGTACATAACTCGGACGGCGCTTAAGTCGACTAGCAAACCATCGGCCGGTCGTCGCGGGCACTCGCGCCTGGAGGCGCTCGGGCGCGACTCCTCGGCCTCAAGGTCTGCTAAGTCGGAGCGCCTCCGTCATGGTCCAAAACTATACTTTATCAGCGAAAAAAAAGTAGTCCGCGGTTGTTTGAAAAAGTAATGTCCCGAGCGGGAGTCAAACCCCGGCTCCCAGTGGTAGTGGGTGGGGAGTCCAATGATTATCGAAGTGTGCCACTGAGCTTTGTACTAGTGGTGTAAAGTAACAAAGTAGATTTACTCAAGTACAATTTTGAGGTATTCGTACTTTACTTGAGTATTTCTCTCATATTATCCATTTTATTTTCAGCGTTCCCCTAGCGTAGCTTCCTGGTTGTTATATTGTTGTTGTGGTCGTCGTCCTCGCATCAAAGCCCCGCCTCGCAGCACCGCCCCGCTTCTATAAAACTAGCGCTCCCCTGTCAATTTCCCTGGACTGCCAATTTCCCTGTGACATATACATGGCCAGAGATGCTCATAGGCCTGCGTCCTGCGTCGCTGACGCACCTTATTGCAAAAGGATGCATTCATGACACCGTCGTGGCGTCCATGGGACGCACTACAATTGTCACCAACAGAAAAAAATATAAAAATAATTCGCGTTTTTTTATATTTTACAAATCCATGGGACACCACCATTTTGCATGGCCACATCCTACTTTATCCTACTTTATAAACGATAAAATCCGAAAAAACGATGTGGAGGCACGGTGGCGCAGTCGGTAGCGCTGTCGCCTCACAGCTAGAAGGTCCTGGGTTCGATTCCTGCCGGGGGACGCTGTGGGCGCTGGGGGCGTGTCTTCTCCTCCGCGTCATCAGCGCCCATACCCTAGGTGGGGTTGGTGAAAGGGCCTACTCTGTGTGGAGTTTGCATGTTCTCCCCGTGTCTCCTAGGGTAGGGGGATGAGCCGTACCGTAGTGCATTCTGTGAGGCCAGCGATTGGCTGAGGTTTCTCCAGTCATTGTGGGAGGGATCAGATTAGCATTAGGGTGTGTCCCTGTTTGGACCATTTGCATGTCATTTACACATGACATGGTCAAAAGGTCCTGGGTTCGATCCCGGGCTTGTGCAAGGCCTACTTTGCTTTAAACATTACACATTTAAACATTACACCAAGCATGTAATTACAAACATCTTAATAGTTTGTTGTACTGTAGACCGACATGGTCAACAGCACATGGTCTGTAGACCATGTACTGTATGACATGGTCCGATCTACAATCTACACTGTATGACATAATGCTCATACCCCATTCATTAACACAGAGATGTTATTAGACACAAAGCTATCCATGTCAACACGTCTTAATGTTCTAGGAGTCTCAACAGTTATAAGTGACTGCCGTTTAATCTAGCTGAAGAGGCAATTCATTGACCACAGTTTTGCACAACCTTAACATCCCAGATCGATAGAAATATTAATCCACTGTGCTGACTAATACACCATAACATAGGAGTACAAAAACTTTGCATAGTGAATAAGAACTTAATCACATTGTGGTTGCACTGTAATGCAACCATGTGCTATAAAGATGTATCTATGAATTGAGTGCTAACTTTGTATGTAAACATACAACAGGACAAAGGTGAAACAGTAAGCACAGCGCTGCAGGGACTCGAACCCTGTTCCCAGCAGAAACCAGGAGTACCTACTACCAGTGCTTTTTTGCCATGTTCACACCATGCCCTTACTTGCATGAAAATGTATGAAAAGATATGATTAACCTGGCTTTACCAACACAGCTTTCCTTTAGTGTTTACTGATTGACCTGTAATCACACTATACAATAGCACAGTGATTCTCAGATTTGATATAGTATAAAAATCAGCTAGCCACTATAAACCCTATATACATCATCTATTTGAAAATAGCCGATCTACAAGCTCACAACCCCTCACAGGTGGTTAAATGTCTGAAAATACCCATGAACATGAATGCAATATATCAATAGAAAAAAATCATGTGTAAACAAAAAAACATTAATTAAGGAAACACTGATGATAGTGAAAAAGTTAAATCTGACAGACCCGTTTTGTTTAATGACTATAGAGATACTGGCCCTCATTTATCAACGTGGCGCAGACCAAATAATGGGCGTATGGCGAGATCACCGCAACTTTCGGCATTTATCAATATAACCTGACGATGGCTTCATCCTACCGTACGCTGAGATCTCACGTCTGGTCGATAGCAGTTGTTGCCGTTGCGCTTCTGCGAGAACATTTTCGGGAGCCCCGACCATCTTTTCATGGACAGTGAGGTCTACAAACTTACTGTAGCTTGTCCTATGTTATGGAGTTATGTCATAGAGAGTTATGTAGGCTACACAACCTGGTTGGGTTATGGATATCAACCCGACGATCGAATCTCTTATTAACGTGGCAGCACGGGATCACTGCCGTCTGCCGCCCGTCCGAGTCTCACGGGGAATATCCTACATGACTGCTTGTGCACTGCTCGGTATGGGTTAAATAAATTAATATACAAACCCCATTCATGGCGATGTGATTGGTATCATTATGTAATTCATGTAGGCTACAAGCCTACGTGACAAAGATAGTACCGTTACGGATTACATGAAAGACACAGTTGGGCGTGTGTGTGTATGTGAGACAGAGAGAGGCGTGTGCGTGTGCATGTGCATGTGTGACTTGACAGGCAGCGAGGCGAGCCGGCGAAACTCTTTTGGCTTCCCATGCTTTATTTGGTCGTATTCTGGTTCTCCATGTCGTAAAATCAGGGCGTTTCGAGAATATTTAAGGGTGTGTTATTTAAATGGCGCTCGGTTTCAGCCGTGACATTTATCAAGGCTCCGACCTGATGTACGCTAGGATTGGCTGTGTAGGATTCGTTGATAAATGTGACTTCGACGTTGGTGTACGGCCGAATATATGGAAAAATATAAGCCGGTTTATACGATCCGTTGATAAATGAGGGCCACTGTGTACCGATTTACGTGACGTTTGGACAGAATCTGTAGGAGTACTGTCAAAAATGGGTTTTGCAAAAAGCGGTCTCCTGGTGGCGCTATAACAGGCCCATGTGAAAGATTTGGGGCAGAGGTTCTGAATTGGCATCCAGGGAGTGTGTGTGCATAGTTTCGCTGCGATCATGCCAACGGTCCTGGAGATTAGCTGGTCAGACAGGGTGCAAAACATACTCTCTCGCCATGCCTTTCGGCCTGGCAGAGACAATAATATGAACACATAGTATCCCCTATCACAGTGGTTCTCAAACCTTTTCATTTCAAGGACCCCTATTTGAGCATTTTCTACCTCTGGGACAGCAATCTATACTTTAAAATAATTTTAAATTGTATACATTTACTCTAAGAGTGTATAAATGGAACCAAATGGACCTGTGAGGGTCCATTTGGTTCCATTTGTACACCCTCTGTTTGAGAACCACTGCCCTATCATGTACACTAAACAAGAGCATAGGAGCCTAGACATAAATAAATATCTCAGATACAGTAATTTGGTTAGAATCAACATATCTGCAATGCATATTGTCTAAAACAGTCAATCACTCATTTGATTTCTCACCATTTCCTCTGCTGTAGCATTTGGCCTATAATCCATGTTACACATTTTAGCCACTTTAAACCTTTCATCACCTGGTTGAAAATAGCCGATCTACAAGCTTGTAGATTGGCTATTTTCAAAAAATCTTAAAATGGCCAAAAATATATTCATTTTGAGTCCTTGACATGAAAAGGTTTGAGAACCACTGCAACAGCACACAGGATGAACATGTATTGAACAGCTTTCTGCCTGTCTCTGTCAGTCCAAAGCCAATAGGCCTGCACATCATTTAATATCTAAAATAATATGAACACACACCAGGGGATATCACATGTTCTCTAAGAGCTGGATTTCGACTGCAGCTTTAGCACCACACTGTCATGTTAAATAACTGTACTGATGAACTGTACTGGGGTCCCCAGAAAAATGTGTTAATATCTATAGCATCAAAATCAGCAAGCTACTATATACCCTATATACATCAGCTATTTGAAAATAGCCAATCTACAAGCTTGTAGATCGGCTATTTAAAAACATTAATGAAGTGAAAAGTGAATGTGGAATATTTGCATAAATAACTGTCTCAAATATGAACACACAGTATCCCCTGTCACAGTGGTTCTCAAACCTTTTAATTTCAAGACCCCCAGTTTGATATGCATTAGACCACGGACCCCCATTTGATTTTTATCTCTGGGACCACAATCTATACTATAAAATCCTAACTCTGAGAGTGTACAAATGGAACCAAATGTGTTAACTGGACAGCGTGACAACTAATTGAGTGATAACATTTCATGTAAACATACAGTACAGGACAAAGGTGAGACAGTCAGCAGGGTACAGCACTGCAGGGACTTGCACCCTGAAACCAACATAAGCTAGAAGTACTAACTACCAGTGCTTGTTTACTTTGTGACACCACCATGTCCCTACTTGCATGTGATACAGAAAATATTAAAAAGACCTGTGGTCAGGGGACCCCCAGGGGTTCTTAACTCATTCCCTGCCTAGAACGACTAAAACGACTTCTGTCCTTTAAAGGACAACTTTGTTTTTTTAGGTTTATGTTTAGCTTGTAATTAAAGTAAATAAAAGATGAGTGTTAAACTTTATTTTTTACTGCTTTCTATAGTTTTAGCAATTTTCGCGATCTTTTTTACAGTGGGCGTATTCTGTCCGGTGGCTAAATATGTTTTTTTTTTGCACAATAACCCGGTGTTTTCTTTATTATTATTTACAGTAGCTCTTCTAGCCCCCAATAACTCACATCTGGCCATCCAAGACCACAGGACCTTTTTTATTGTGTAAAAAAGGCATATTTAGCCACCGGACAGAATGCCCCCGCCCACTGTAAAAAATATCGCGAAAATTGCTAAAAACTATAGAAAGCAGTAAATGAAAAGAAAAAAACTTCCTTGTTAACTTAAAACTTAAACATTTTGTATCTCGGCTCCTGAGTACTTTTTTATTTCAATGAAAAATCTCTGGCAGTGGGCAAACGCAAAAAAAAAAAAGTTCTGGCAGTGAATGAGTTAAGGGGGTTCCAGGGGGTCTCCAGGAAAATGTGTTAATATAACATCAAAATCATCAATAAACCCTATAGTCAAATGCATATTCATTTGGGGGTCCTTCACATGAAAACGTTTGAGAACTACTGTAATAGCACACACATATTGGATGAACATTTTATTCACATAAACAGCTTTGAGTCTCTCTCTGTCCAAAGCCTCAACTCTATTACACTAGTTGGGAGCATAATGAACACACAACATCCACAATCATGTAGACTATACATAAAGGCCTACACATAATTAAATATCTCAAATAATATGAACGCATAGTATGCGCTATCACAGACCCCTATTTGAACATTTTCTACCTCTGGGACCGCAATCTATACTATACAATCCTAACTCTTAAGAGTGTATAAATGGAACCATATGGACCCTCATGGGTCCATTTGGTTCCATTTGTACACCCTCTCTTTGAGAACCACTGCCCTATCATATTATTAAAATAACTGTAGGCCTACTGATGAACTGTACTGGGGTCCCCAGAAAAAAATTGACATAAATAAACAGATCAGATACAGTGATTAGAATCAACATCTACAATACATTACATTGTCTGAAACAGTCAATCACTAATTTGATTTCTCCTCATTTAGCATGTGGGTTGTATAATATCATGCATGTTACACTGAGCAGTTTACAAAACCCACACACCCCAGATGGAGGTAAACATGTCTTGACCAACACACCTTGACCCATGACCACAAAACATTAAACTGTCATGTTAAATAACAGTACAAAAACGGAGCTAGAGCTCTTTCCCTCAAACTGCTATATAATAAACAAAGCTAAAAATATTTTAAATAATATGAAATATAAAATCGAGGCTTTATGTTGATCAGTGATGTTCTATGAATAATGATATGTGTCTAGCATGGACTGTTTGTTAGCTTTAAGCAGCTCTCAGCCCACATTTAAAATCATATTCAATATAAAATCAGGTCTTCCTTAGGGACTAAGGGGTATAATGATCAATGATTATGTTCCATTAGCACAATTAGAGCCATTAAACATCTGTTAAGGCACCTTACCTGTCTTCTGATGCTGCTGCTGTCTGACATATGCTCTCACCAATGTTTGCAGCCAGGTCTGCTTATATTATGTCCCCCAAGATTTATTTGAAAATAGCAGATCTACAAGCTCACAATCCGTCACGATGTGACACGTTGTGAGCTTGTAGATCTGCTATTTTCAAATTGACTATGTATACAGTAGGTTTAAAAGGGCTCACACCCAGTCACTCGTTTATCTCACAGAACCTGGCAACGCTGGCTGGGACAGGAGTCTGTGACATAGATGTAAAAATCCACGCCTGGATGTCATCAAAAGCATATAAAACATCAAATATAAACGTCATTGGGTTCCAACCAGCACAAAGAGACCATCCGTGGGGGCTCCTGTGGCCCATACAGTCGCTTCTTTTGGGCTTTGTTTTCCCAGACCGGGTTGCTCGATTCTCTCGCAGAGTCTGGCAACTCTTACTGCTACAGGCTGGGAGAGAGACGTCCAAATCCAGGCCTTAACGTCATCAAAAACATATAAAACATAAAATCGAAATGTTATTGGGTCCCAACCAGCACCAAGGGACCATCATTGTTTGGTTGTGGGGGTCTATAATGAATTAAAAAGCATAGAGTGTTCCTGTCCATCTAAATGCAAACAAAGATGGCTGCCGTTGAGAAACTCAGAGAGCAGTGAAGGGGGCGGGGACAGGCAAACGAGAGATATTTTCAGGAAGGTGGGGGCCTCTGGAGACTGGAGAGTGAATGGAGGTCAATGAGGGGGGCGACTGGAGACAAGGGGGCCCCCCCCGACGCCTGGAGACCGACTGGAGACATGGCTGGAGACTGTCTCCAGTCACTTGCACCTCTGTAGACTCAAGCCCTGCGGGTAGTTAATACCCTCACAAAAACATGTAGTAATCCTGGTCGCTATACCGCCTCCCCCATGACAGCCGGGGCGCCTGATGGAGGGGAAGGGAACTGGTTGGAATAACGTGTTCCTTCCACGCGCTACGTCCAACCAGGGAAACTCCCCCCTGTCAGGTGACAAGAAGGTCAGTTGGCTCTCATGCCTGAAGGAAGCATGAGCTCGGCCCTGGCCTCCCTACTGTGGGGGACTGGTGTAGTGCTGGTGTAGGGCTGGTGTAGCGCCCAGGATCACTTAGGAAATTGGCACTGGGTGAAAAAAATGGGTTACAAAAATCGCGGGATAAAAATGTAAAAGTTAAATAAACGATAAAATCCACGTAGAAATAGTCTTAGAAAGACGATAAAAATGATAACAATGATCCATGGGGGCCGCCATTTTGCGCATGCTCAGACCGAATTATTTGGGTAACGCTTTTGCGTGTAACACACACACACAAGAGCCGTCTGTTGCGGAGTTGAAAAGTGACGTCTCTGCCATGACGTCGTAGACCTGTAGACCCGTAGCAGATCTGATTCTATTGTTAACACAATGAAAACAACAAACGTGAATGAAAAATAAACTATACAAATAAAAGGGAAAAAAATGATGTTAGTGGTGTAAAATGGGACCAAAAAAGACCATATAAGATGAAACACGAGTTAAACGCTGTGCATTTTTGTGGGACTGATAAAATGTCCCTGGGACCCATATAAAAGACCACCCTTGGGTCCCAGGACCCATTACATTGAAAACCTAGCAACATCACTGCATGGCATTGATCTTACTGTAAGTTTGATGTCTTGCGGTCTCCGAGTGCAACATATCAGCCTTTGCTAGCAACGCTATCATCTCACTAGTAACTCCAGTAGAGCCAGCGACAGGTAGCCGCCACACCCCAGTCTTGTTGGTAACAAAGTGGAAACTGACCGAAGAGTCATAAAGCAGTTACACGTGTGTGGGTAAAGGACTTCACCCTGTTAAGTTATCCATGCTTGCTACCATAGACTGTACAGCATGCTACACTGGAGCTCATCGATTGTATGCAAACAGAGGCACACACTCTGGATGCTCAGTATGTGTTTCCGAACGCACACTCTGTTTGTGTTGATGTGTGACGTAGCCATTGACGGGTCCTGGCAGATAGCTATCGTACGTCCCTGCTAATATGTAGACTTTGTTAGAGACAATTAATGGTTATTTGCATGTTTTGGAACCAATGAACAGAACTGGCAGTCAGTTATTTTTATGATGACATGGTACTTGCCTTTTTAGATTCAGTTCCTTCATGGAACCACATTTTGATACCCAACGCTACTCGAGATGTACTTTGTGTCCCTGTCCTCATTGTCCTGTCTATAAAGACACTGCTTTACACTTTCTCTCCACACTCAGTTTTACATTCAGCCTCCATCTACAACCCCATGTCAAAACAAGTGTCTCATTGTCTCAAAACTTATTTTGTGCAAAAGCATGACAGAATAAAAACCACACCATAAATTAACTTATAATTGTGTTTCTAATGTTATCACATAACACATTTCAAAATATGCTACCATTAATTGCAGCTTTACAGCCTTAATTAAACTTTTAACGCGACACATTGTTATTGACAATTAAATAGGGAAGTGATTACTATTTAATGTATTATTGTTTGGGTCCTGCGGAGACACAAAGTCTTTCTTTTGGGTCTTGAGCTGAAAAAGTCAGAGAAAGTTCACGGTGCCATTGCACTGTAGGTGCCATATTTGAACTGTAGATATTTTCTTAGCCAATCATTGCTGCAAGAAATGATAGAGGCCACAAACATCTTGCCTCTATCACTCACTGTATGGTAGATCGCAGTCGCTTTATTTTCGATCATTTTCTTGGTACTCGGCTATGTTTGTCCCGCGTTAACTGAGTTCATTCTGAAATCCTCACCAAATGTCTTTCTCCCCCCCTCTAGTGACCCCTGCTCATCTTGTCAGCTTGATTGATTGATTGATGTACTTTTATTTAGTAAGACATGAGAACATCAGTACATGGAAGTACAAATTCACAATACAAGGTCTACTAAACTGGAAGACTCATTAAAGGTTTAATGACATTCACTTTTACACCACATTCAAAGTCTTTGTCCTGGTCCTTCAAAAGTGTACAAAAAGTTTTAAGTGAAAATTCCATTCCAGTGATCCATGGCAGGTGTTTTTCTCTCACATTTCTAAAGCCTTTTCAACTGCAATGAAAAAAGAAATCTTTGCCTGCGGGTGTCGCTGGTGAGGGATTTTGCCTGTCAATCATCGCCTCTGCTCCGCCCCCCCCCAAAGGAAAGGATAGGGGAGGGGAGGGGCGAGGAGGAGAGTGGGCGGGATTATTCGACTGTGACCTCACTGTCGAAGGGCCAAGCTCAGATTACTTTTCAGCCTAATTATTCAGAAAACCCCAGACCACAGAAAATCCACTGAATGTTCTAAGTTCAGGTTTTTTGGGTGTAATTGAGGTCATAAAACCCCAAATAAAACATTGAAAATAAAAAAAGTGAAAATGAATGTCATGATACCTTTAAGCACTGAGCTTGTTTAAGATGAGATCCCCATGCACACAAATCATGATGACATATAAGAGACAGACAGATATACACACTACTATACAGAATGTCATACAATCAGCTTACAGGTTACTGGTATGAAGAGTGAGAAATATGTACAAGAGAAGAAAGAATATGAAAAAATATGAGCACAGTTTGTGTCACAGAGTTTAAAAAATATATATATTATTGGGGCATTTTTTGCCTTTATTGACAATGACAGTGGAGAGAGACAAGAAATGTGGAGCAATGGAACCAAGGACTCGCTGATCAGTTGCCAGATATTTGTGTCAATATCTGGCAACATGCTCATCCATGTGTGGTTGAATATGTGTATAGTTACACCCCTGTTGTTGTTCAAATAATTATGATCAGGCATCATTATGAAGATGATGGACAATGTTCTATCAAAGTTCATCATCTCTTAAAGCTTGGAGATGTTTTTTGGGTCACGGCTCTGTCTTTGCTACACCCTCATTCCTCAGTTTTACATTGAAACTTCATCTTCAAACCATGTGAAAATCTACGACTCATGTCAAATCAGAATCCTTCTTATTAAAGTCCTTCTATTTCCTTAATTCAAGACCAGTCTGTGGATTCCAAACTGCAGGTGAAGATGAGTTCTCCAGCACCAGCCAGGACTGTTTCTATTACAGAGGAATCTAAAGACCATTTGAACCTCAGTAAGTTTCTCTCTCTCTCTCTCTCTCTCTCTCTCTCTCTCCCTCCCTCTCTCCCTCTCTCCTCTCTCCTCTCTCCTCTCTCTCGCCTCTCTCTCTCCTCTCTCTCTCTTTGTTTCAACATTTCAGTATAAGATTATCATGGCAATAATGCCAATGATAATTATAATATTTCTATAGACTGCACCAAGCATTCGGCTGTTCATTTTAGTACTACGATGTCCTAGTGTGAACTTAATTGAAGGTTAAAAACTGTTACAATATTCAGAAACAAAATGACCTTCAATCTTTTAAGCGTTTTCTTTTGCATTTTTTGCATTTCCTGTTACTACTATAAACCTTTTGTCTTGAACATGCTGGTGTTGAAATTAACCAAACAACACAACATTTGAGGATAATAACATTTTGAGCTGCTTGTTGTATGTCTGATTCATATTGAAACCTGGATCCTTAAATGAACTTCCATGTTCATGCACACGCACCATCAGGTGTGTTCATCAGGATGAGGGTCAATCATTTTAGAGCTTAGCACACCAAATGACTGCACCTTTCAATTCCATGGATGGTTGTTTGTATAATGAGCATGTATATATACATGGCATTGATCTTACTGTAAGTTTGATGTCTTGCGGTCTCCGAGTGCAACATATCAGCCTTTGCTAGCAACGCTATCATCTCACTAGTAACTCCAGTAGAGCCAGCGACAGGTAGCCGCCACACCCCAGTCTTGTTGGTAACAAAGTGGAAACTGACCGAAGAGTCATAAAGCAGTTACACGTGTGTGGGTAAAGGACTTCACACTGTTAAGTTATCCATGCTTGCTACCATAGACTGTACAGCATGCTACACTGGAGCTCATCGATTGTATGCAAACAGAGGCACACACTCTGGATGCTCAGTATGTGTTTCCGAACGCACACTCTGTTTGTGTTGATGTGTGACGTAGCCATTGACGGGTCCTGGCAGATAGCTATTGTACGTCCCTGCTAATATGTAGACTTTGTTAGAGACAATTAATGGTTATTTGCATGTTTTGGAACCAATGAACAGAACTGGCAGTCAGTTATTCTTATGATGACATGGTACTTGCCTTTTTAGATTCAGTTCCTCCTTGGAACCACATTTTGATACCCAACGCTACTCGAGATGTACTTTGTGTCCCTGTCCTCACTGTCCTGTCTATAAAGACACTGCTTTACACTTTCTCTCCACACTCAGTTTTACATTCAGCCTCCATCTACAACCCCATGTCAAAACAAGTGTCTCATTGTCACTTTTGTCAAAAGTACAACTTATTTTGTGCAAAAGCATGACAGAATAAAAACCACACCATAAATTAACTTATAATTGTGTTTCTAATGTTATCACATAACACATTTCAAAATATGCTACCATTAATTGCAGCTTTACAGCCTTAATTAAACTTTTAACGCGACACATTGTTATTGACAATTAAATAGGGAAGTGATTACTATTTAATGTATTATTGTTTGGGTCCTGCGGAGACACAAAGTCTTTCTTTTGGGTCTTGAGCTGAAAAAGTCAGAGAAAGTTCACGGTGCCATTGCACTGTAGGTGCCATATTTGAACTGTAGATATTTTCTTAGCCAATCATTGCTGCAATAAATGATAGAGGCCACAAACATCTTGCCTCTATCACTCACTGTATGGTAGATCGCAGTCGCTTTATTTTCGATCATTTTCTTGGTACTCGGCTATGTTTGTCCCGCGTTAACTGAGTTCATTCTGAAATCCTCACCAAATGTCTTTCTCCCCCCCTCTAGTGACCCCTGCTCATCTTGTCAGCTTGATTGATTGATTGATGTACTTTTATTTAGTAAGATATGAGAACAACAGTACATGGAAGTACAAATTCACAATACAAGGTCTACTAAACTGGAAGACTCATTAAGCACTGAGCTTGTTTAAGATGAGAACCCCATGCACACAAATCATGATGACATATAAGAGACAGACAGATATACACACTACTATACAGAATGTCATACAATCAGCTTACAGGTTACTGGTATGAAGAGTGAAACAAATGTACAAGAGAAGAAAGAATATGAAAAAATGTGTACAAGAGAAGAAAGAGAAAGGGGGGGAGGGGGGTAGGTTAGGACTTAGGGTAGGTTAGGATTTGGACAGGGGCAATTTTGGAATTGCAGCCTCCTGAAGGTGTATCTTTAGGGCAGTTTTGAAAGTGAGTAGGGTTTTACACTCCTTTACTCCTTTTGGTAGGGCATTGCACGGAATTTCGGGGTTTCTAGGCGACTATGCACGGAATGACGTGCACTGGATCCGTGCAATGTATACTAATTCTCTGGCGATCAGGCTGCTGAGCCACGGTTCCTATTTCTGTCAATAGGATTTGTGTCAATATCTGGCAACATCCTCATCCATGTGTGGTTGAATGTGTATACGCTGTTGTTGTTCAAATAATTATGATCAGGCATCATTATGGAGATGATGGACAATGTTCTACCAAAGTTCATCATCTCTTAAAGCTTGGAGAGGTATTTTGGGTCACGGCTCTGTCTTTGCTACACCCTCATTCCTCAGTTTTACATTGAACCTTCATCTTCAAACCATGTGAAAATCTACAACTCATGTCAAATCAGAATCCTTCTTATTAAAGTCCTTCTATTTCCTTCATTCCAGACCAGTCTGTGGATTCCAAACTGCAGGTGACGATGAGTTCTCCAGCACCAGCCAGGACTGTTTCTATTACAGAGGAATCTAAAGACCATTTGAACCTCAGTAAGTCTCTCTCTCTCTCTCTCTCTCTCTCTCTCTCTCTCTCTCTCTCTCTCTCTCTCTCTCTCTCTCTCTGTGTTTCAACATTTCAGTATAAGATTATCATGGCAATAATGCCAATGATGATTATAATATTTCTATAGACTGCACCAAGCATTCGGCTGTTCATTTTAGTACTACGATGTCCTAGTGTGAACTTAATTGAAGGTTAAAAACTGTTACAATATTCAGAAACAAAATTACCTTCAATCTTTTAAGCGTTTTCTTTTGCATTTTTTGCATTTCCTGTTACTACTATAAACCTTTTGTCTTGAACATGCTGGTGTTGAAATGAACCAAACAACACAACATTTGAGGATAATAACATTTTGAGCTGCTTGATGTATGTCTGATTCATATTGAAACCTGGATCCTTAAATGAACTTCCATGTTCATCCACACGCACCATCAGGTGTGTTCATCAGGATGAGGGTCAATCATTTTAGAGCTTAGCACACCAAATGACTGAACCTTTCAATTCCATGGATGGTTGTTTGTATAATGAGCATGTATATATACATGGCATTGATCTTACTGTAAGTTTGATGTCTTGCGGTCTCCGAGTGCAACATATCAGCCTTTGCTAGCAACGCTATCATCTCACTAGTAACTCCAGTAGAGCCAGCGACAGGTAGCCGCCACACCCCAGTCTTGTTGGTAACAAAGTGGAAACTGACCGAAGAGTCATAAAGCAGTTACACGTGTGTGGGTAAAGGACTTCACACTGTTAAGTTATCCATGCTTGCTACCATAGACTGTACAGCATGCTACACTGGAGCTCATCGATTGTATGCAAACAGAGGCACACACTCTGGATGCTCAGTATGTGTTTCCGAACGCACACTCTGTTTGTGTTGATGTGTGACGTAGCCATTGACGGGTCCTGGCAGATAGCTATTGTACGTCCCTGCTAATATGTAGACTTTGTTAGAGACAATTAATGGTTATTTGCATGTTTTGGAACCAATGAACAGAACTGGCAGTCAGTTATTTTTATGATGACATGGTACTTGCCTTTTTAGATTCAGTTCCTTCTTGGAACCACATTTTGATACCCAACACTACTCGAGATGTACTTTGTGTCCCTGTCCTCACTGTCCTGTCTATAAAGACACTGCTTTACACTTTCTCTCCACACTCAGTTTTACATTCAGCCTCCATCTACAACCCCATGTCAAAACAAGTGTCTCATTGTCACTTTTGTCAAAAGGCATCATTATGAAGATGATGGACAATGTTCTATCAAAGTTCATCATCTCTTAAAGCTTGGAGATGTTTTTTGGGTCACGGCTCTGTCTTTGCTACACCCTCATTCCTCAGTTTTACATTGAAACTTCATCTTCAAACCATGTGAAAATCTACAACTCATGTCAAATCAGAATCCTTCTTATTAAAGTCCTTCTATTTCCTTCATTCCAGACCAGTCTGTGGATTCCAAACTGCAGGTGAAGATGAGTTCTCCAGCACCAGCCAGGACTGTTTCTATTACAGAGGAATCTAAAGACCATTTGAACCTCAGTAAGTTTCTCTCTCTCTCTCTCTCTCTCTCTCTCTCTCTCTCTCTCTTTGTTTCACCATATCAATATTTCAGTATAAGATTATCATGGCAATGATAATTATAATATTTCTATAGACTGCACCAAGCATTCGGCTGTTCATTTTAGTACTACGATGTCCTAGTGTGAACTTAATTGAAGGTTAAAAACTGTTACAATATTCAGAAACAAAATTACCTTCAATCTTTTAAGCGTTTTCTTTTGCATTTTTTGCATTTCCTGTTACTACTATAAACCTTTTGTCTTGAAAATGCTGGTGTTGAAATGAACCAAACAACACAACATTTGAGGATAATAACATTTTGAGCTGCTTGATGTATGTCTGATTCATATTGAAACCTGGATCCTTAAATGAACTTCCATGTTCATGCACACGCACCATCAGGTGTGTTCATCAGGATGAGGGTCAATCATTTTAGAGCTTAGCACACCAAATGACTGAACCTTTCAATTCCATGGATGGTTGTTTGTATAATGAGCATGTATATATACATGGCATTGATCTTACTGTAAGTTTGATGTCTTGCGGTCTCCGAGTGCAACATATCAGCCTTTGCTAGCAACGCTATCATCTCACTAGTAACTCCAGTAGAGCCAGCGACAGGTAGCCGCCACACCCCAGTCTTGTTGGTAACAAAGTGGAAACTGACCGAAGAGTCATAAAGCAGTTACACGTGTGTGGGTAAAGGACTTCACACTGTTAAGTTATCCATGCTTGCTACCATAGACTGTACAGCATGCTACACTGGAGCTCATCGATTGTATGCAAACAGAGGCACACACTCTGGATGCTCAGTATGTGTTTCCGAACGCACACTCTGTTTGTGTTGATGTGTGACGTAGCCATTGACGGGTCCTGGCAGATAGCTATTGTACGTCCCTGCTAATATGTAGACTTTGTTAGAGACAATTAATGGTTATTTGCATGTGTTGGAACCAATGAACAGAACTGGCAGTCAGTTATTTTTATGATGACATGGTACTTGCCTTTTTAGATTCAGTTCCTTCATGGAACCACATTTTGATACCCAACACTACTCGAGATGTACTTTGTGTCCCTGTCCTCACTGTTCCGTCTATAAAGACACTGCTTTACACTTTCTCTCCACACTCAGTTTTACATTCAGCCTCCATCTACAACCCCATGTCAAAACAAGTGTCTCATTGTCACTTTTGTCAAAAGTACAACTTATTTTGTGCAAAAGCATGACAGAATAAAAACCACACCATAAATTAACTTATAATTGTGTTTCTAATGTTATCACATAACACATTTCAAAATATGCTACCATTAATTGCAGCTTTACAGCCTTAATTCAACTTTTAACGCGACACATTGTTATTGACAATTAAATAGGGAAGTGATTACTATTTAATGTATTATTGTTTGGGTCCTGCGGAGACACAAAGTCTTTCTTTTGGGTCTTGAGCTGAAAAAGTCAGAGAAAGTTCACGGTGCCATTGCACTGTAGGTGCCATATTTGAACTGTAGATATTTTCTTAGCCAATCATTGCTGCAAGAAATGATAGAGGCCACAAACATCTTGCCTCTATCACTCACTGTATGGTAGATCGCAGTCGCTTTATTTTCGATCATTTTCTTGGTACTCGGCTATGTTTGTCCCGCGTTAACTGAGTTCATTCTGAAATCCTCACCAAATGTCTTTCTCCCCCCCTCTAGTGACCCCTGCTCATCTTGTCAGCTTGATTGATTGATTGATGTACTTTTATTTAGTAAGACATGAGAACAACAGTACATGGAAGTACAAATTCACAATACAAGGTCTACTAAACTGGAAGACTCATAAAGCACTGAGCTTGTTTAAGATGAGAACCCCATGCACACAAATCATGATGACATATAAGAGACAGACAGATATACACACTACAATACAGAATGTCATACAGTCAGCTTACAGGTTACTGGTATGAAGAGTGAAACAAATGTACAAGAGAAGAAAGAGAAAGGGGGGGGGGTTAGGACTTAGGGTAGGTTAGGATTTGGACAGGGGCCTTTTTGGAATTGCAGCCTCCTGAAGGTGTATCTTTAGGGCAGTTTTGAAAGTGAGTAGGGTTTTACACTCCTTTACTCCTTTTGGGGCATTCCACATTTCTGATGAATAGCATGAGAACGAGTTACTTCCCTTTTTGTTGAGCCAAAAAAGGGTTGAACATGATTTGTGGAGCTGCCTCTGGTGTTATGATCATGGACTTCATTAACATTTTGGAAGTATTTTGACAAATACAGGGGGATCCCAATGGTGTGGTGTATCTTGAAGCTGACATGTATTTATTTAGTTAGTTACCAGGGACAGTGCACATTAATCAACATTTCAGTTTTCACATCCATGTAAAACTCAATGCTTCTGCTCTCGTACAGTGAGGACGCTTTTGCTGCTCGCTCTGCCCTATGCTTACATTCCTCAGCTGATATCCATGTTTTATTTTTATTTTTTTCCCCTGAGAAACCACGAATGGATCCTGGATATTTATAAACACATGGGACTCTATTTCTTCTATAGATAGAAGCTTTTGCCATATTTCAATATACTATTTTTCGATCTATTTGTCGACCTCCAGTGACTGGGTACGTGGCATATAGCCAAAGCTAATTAGCATCAGGATGTACCCGACTGTTTCAACAGAGGAATACCAAAAATTGCTTCAAAGGATTGCAGTGCTGGAAACGGACTTAAACTTTTTAAGAGTTAATGTGGAAGTGAATCAACATTATGGAATTCCACAGTCTCAGAGCAACGGACAAGACCATGACAAAGCTTTCTCATGGAACACTCTCGGGGCAAAGCCAAAGGCTTTGAAGGGGCGAATAACTGGCAGAACTCGGAGCCCTGTGATTACAGATCTGACCGGCTGGCCTGCGCTACCACCCGCGCGTCACCATCATCGCCCCCGGACACAGGGTACCGCGTCTTTCACCCCCCTTCAACAGCGGAAAACTGCCAACGGGAGATCTACAAACAAATCTCCCAAAACATCGAGTGCTGAGCGTCAACTGTGGAAAACTGCCAAGGGGAGATCTACAAACAAATCTCCCAAAACATCGAGTGCTGAGTGTCCGGTGCGGCTGGGAAATAGATTCAGCCCATTGCTTCAGGACCCCAGATGCCCGTCTGATGACAGACCAAACAAATCCTCTTCACCCAACAGGGTAAGAACCAAGAGTAACTCAGAAGGAAAAAGGCTATATGATGAGCCTGAATTTCTGATCATAGGGGATGCCGCTATTAAAGATGTTAAAAGCTTGATAAGAAGAAAGGCAAAAGTGTTATGCTTCCCCAAAGACAAAGTCTCTGACATGAATGACAGAATTCTGAATCTTGTCGCTGAACACCCAACGGTGAAAACCCTGATTTTGCACGTTGGCACATGTGATACAGAGGACAAACAGTCAGAAATCCTAAAACGGAATTTCACTGCCTTATTCAGCAAAATCAGCTCACTTGATGTGAAGGTGTGCATCAGCGGCCCAATACCACCTACAAGAGGCGGCGATGAACGTTTCAGTAGACTGTCTGCACTGAGCAAATGGCTTTCAACTACGTGCACCAACAAATCTGTACATTTTATTGACAATTTCAATTTTTTTTGGGATAGAAGACACCTATTTTCCTCGGATGGGCTTAAATTGAACAAGCTGGGAGCAAAATTGTTCATGTCTAACCTTTTCTATAATGTTCCTATGTCTTCACCAAGCTCTCCCAAGGCCAGAGCACAAGATTCCATAACAACAGATAGTGCTCTGTTATCTGCTGAAAAACATGAATGGCTTTGTGTAGACGCTACCACACCATCCCCCACCGCTGCTGAGGGGGAGGGGGGCGCCACACCCCCCCCTACCAAGGATGGTGGAACATCCATAACAAATGAACTCTCTGATAACTCGGAAACAAAAACAAAAGCTGATGACAGCCTGGAGGAGATTGTCGACTCTGATGACAGCCTGGAGGAGATTGTCGACTCTGCAGCCACGGTCTGCAGAGGGTCACGCTGGGAGGGATGGACTCTCGATGAGGAAGATCAACCAACTCTATCACCTTCCTCCTCCTCATCATCATCTTTTTCCCTGTCCCCAATACCCCTTCTGGAGTTCACCAGTAGCATGAACGACTTGATTAAAGAGGGGACTAGAATCACCCCCCAAATCAAACGCCAGGCCCCACAACCATCAACCGTGCCCTGCCCCCCAACCATCCCCCCTCGACGGTTGACGCTGTTGGCACTAGCGATACAGAGGCGCAAGATCAGGAACGAAGAACGTGAAGAACAGCGCAAGAATTGTCCCTACGAATTGTCCCTACGTCTAGAGAATACATTTGACTGCTGAGATAGGCAGGGTCCATTATGCATAGCCAAAATCATGTCTGGGCCCAAGGCTATTTCAGTTAGCCTTGTTGAAAACAAGGTTTACAATATTCCCACTGTTATCTCAAATAGAGCCTCCGGGACAAGGAGTGACTTTAAACACTCTGCAAATATAGCAAATTTAACACGCATTCCCTGTAGAGGCAACAGCCAGATAGTTGAATGCCTGAAGCTAAACCTGGCCCTATTTAACATCAGGTCACTTAATGACAAGTCTTCCTCTGTAAATGATATCATCTGTAAAGAGAAACTAGATATTATCTTTTTAACAGAAACTTGGCTTGGATCTGATGGAGCGGTGCCCCTAGCTGCAGCATGCCCACCAAAGTACAGTTTCATTCACTCAGGACGTGAGGGAAAAAGAGGAGGTGGTCTGGCGAATATCTTTTCTGACACTTTAAAATTCAAACCTCTGCCAAACCTCGGCAGTTTTAAATCATTTGAATACCAGGCCACCATATTGGAGAGTCAATCCTCTGTGCTTATGATTAGTATGTATCGACCTCCAAAGTGCAGCAAAGCCTTATTTCTAACAGAAATATCAGAACTTTTATCTATCTGTTCCACTAATTATGACAGAACTCTGATTACTGGAGATGCTAATCTACATGTTGACATTGTTTCGGATGTTGTGGCTATGGGTTTCCTACAGTTACTGCACAACTTTGACTTTATTCAACATGTTGTTGGGCCAACACATAAACATGGCCATACCCTGGACTTGGTGATCACTAAAGGTTTGAATATCACTGTTGACAGTATTATTGATAAGCCCGAACTAACAGACCACTATTTATTGTGTTTTAATATGACTGTCTCTGATCTAGGGAAAAACAATACAGAATATACTATAAAAAAACGTTTTTTTAGCTCATCTGCAGCAAACGAGTTTCCTCGTCATCTGGCGTGTGTGCAGGTGCCCCCCCTACTTGATGCTCCCTCAGTGAATGATATGGTTCAACATTTTAATCTCAAATTAGAGTCAGCTCTCGACATAGTGGCTCCTATGAAAACTAAAAAGAAACTTAACTCTAGAGTAACACCCTGGATCGACGCGCACATGCGCTCACTCAAGAAAGAATGTCGTAAAGCTGAGCGAATTTGGAGAAAAAACAAACTCACTGTCCACCTAGAGATCTTTAAGAAGTCAACAGTGGCCTATAACAAAGCACTGCGCTTGGCAAGGCAGGCATATTTTTCACGCATTATCAATGACAACAAGCAAAATGCCAGAGTCTTATTCTCTACCATTGAACATCTCTTAAACCCCCCCCAGGCTTACAAGGAGTCGCTCCCTGCTTCTAAAGCTAAGTGTGATGAGCTCGCATCCTTTTTTGAAAACAAAATTTTTAGCATTCGAGCTGGTATTATGAATGCTGCTGCTAGCACTGCAAATGCGGCAAATGGTGCATGGTGCAAAAATGTAGATCCCTCCAGAGGAAGCCTAATATCATTCTGCGCAATTAATGAAGAGGAACTCCGTAAAACTATATCACAGATGACATCATCATCTTGCTCACTGGATGTAGTACCCACCCCGTTTCTCAAAGAGGTTTTAGACAGTGTTATTGGAGATATCCTAAGAATTGTAAACAGCTCTCTACTTTCAGGCGTCTTTCCAGACTCACTGAAAACGGCTGTAGTCAGGCCGCTACTCAAGAAACACAACCTTGATCCATTGGTGCTGGGTAATTATAGACCAATCTCAAATCTGCCATTTTTGGGCAAGGTCTTAGAAAAAACTATCTTTCATCAACTGGATGTGTTCCTACAGAACAATAAGGTTCATAACAAATTCCAATCTGGCTTCAGGAAAGGTCATAGTACAGAAACAGCACTTGTAAAAGTAATTAATGATCTAAGGGTGTCCGCTGACGACAAAAATGTATCTGTTCTCCTACTTCTTGACTTAACCGCTGCTTTTGATACGATTGATCACACAATTCTACTACAACGTTTGGAGTACTGGATTGGTTTGTCAGGCACAGCCTTGTCTTGGTTTCACTCTTACCTAACAGGCAGAAGCTATTTTGTCAGTCTAGCTAACTTTGACTCAGACAAACACAACATCTGTTCTGGTATTCCACAGGGCTCAATTCTGGGTCCCTTATTGTTCTCCCTGTATATACTACCGCTGGGAGAACTCATCGCCGATCACGGAGTGAACTTCCATTTCTATGCTGATGATACCCAGCTGTATCTTTCAGTAGCTCCAGACGACCCCTGCGCTCTAGACCCATTGTTGACCTGTCTGTCCAGTATAAAATGCTGGATGAGTGAGAACTTTCTTAAGCTAAATGAGGATAAAACAGAAGTTCTCATAATTGGCTCCAGTGAGCAGAGAGAATCAATAACAAGTAGACTTGGTAACCTGGCTGTAGAAAGTAACACCACAGTAAAGAACCTGGGGGTGATTATCGATTCTGAATTGAATTTCAATACACACATTAATCATGTCACCAAGATTGCTTTCTTTCATCTTAGAAATATTGCGCGAATTAGAGACTATCTGTCGTTAGACGATGCAAAGACGCTGATCCACGCTTTTGTTTTCTCTCGGCTTGATTACTGCAACGCACTCTACTCTGGCCTGCCAAAGAAAACAACTGACAGATTACAACTTGTTCAAAATGCGGCAGCCAGAATTTTAACTAAAACCAGGATGAGAGAACATATCACTCCAGTTCTTGCTTCACTACACTGGCTCCCGGTTGTTTTTAGGATTGATTTTAAAATTCTTTTAATAGTTTATAAAGCTCTAAATGGTCTGGCACCTACCTACCTCTCTGACTGCCTAGAGAGATATGTTCCAAACCGGGCCCTCAGGTCTTCAAGTGCTGACCTGCTCGAGGTGCCTACAATGACATATAAAAAATACGGTGAAGCAGCATTCTGCTTTTACGGACCGACAGTGTGGAATAAACTCCCATTACACCTAAGACAGGCAGCCTCTGTCGATAGCTTTAAAGCACAGCTCAAGACCTATTACTTCACTCTTGCTTTTAGCTGATTCTTTGGTTGATTTTTAATTCCTCACTGTATTCCCTATTTTAATGTTGTTTTATGCCTTTGCTTTTATTTTATTTTATTTTATCTTTGTTTGCTTTATTGTTAAATTGGTTCTAACTGTAATTGTATTCTTGCTCTGTAAAGCACTTTGAGCTGCATTTCATGTCATGAAAGGTGCTATACAAATAAAGTTTATTATTATTATTATTAAATGAGCCAGATCAGCCAAAAGATCATTTTCATCTGTAGTCCCTGAGCAGGCTGTTAAAAGTGGTGATATAACTATCTATACAAAACAGACACATCAATATGAGACAAGTAAATAATGTACAGGAGACAGAATCATTACAGTAAAATATGAAAAATTTCACCAGTGACGAATAGAGCTGATAATTGCCCATGATTACAAGGTTTGCTTTAAGCCATCTCTTTAGGTTGAATTTGAAATAATTGGAGGTTTCGCTTAATTTGGTAGGAAGACTATTGTTTTACCAACCACACTATGTCTGTATGGTACAATGCAGTCCCCTCTGGTAGATGCCCTTGCCATAAACTGGCTCAGTGGAGGAGGTGAAAGCCTATTTAAAAATCAAAAAATTTGACAGGCATCTGCGAAATGTTTAAAACGATCAAAATTAAATAAATTGTAATTTCTGAACTATATGGAAATGGTGACAACGATTGGGCTTTCAGTCAAGGGTTTTTAATGTCTGTTTGTAAAGTGACTCTATAGGTTTGAAAGTTGTCAGATTTGCTGTGACCAGGTTGTGAAGCAGTATGTTATGTGAGAGAAGATCATAGCATGCATGAAGAGTTTAGCTGAATCTGGTGTTAGATATGGTCTTATGTGCCTGACATTTTACAGATTTCATTTGATTGTGTTGGCTACATTCTTAACATGTTTTTTTTTAATATCAAGTTTGAGTCTAGTGTGAAGATCAGCTCACTTTTTTTTCCTTTCTGGTACCTGATTCTTTTTGGGTCAATGTCAATGTGCTTTGCACCTTCCTCTCTTCTCTACATAGAACGAAACTCTGTCTTAGAATTTGACATCAAACTGGAAGCCATGTTTGCTCTCTAGTGTGTTGTGGAAAATAACACTTGCACATGTTCCAGATGGTATCAGGTTATCATAGTAAAATAGTATGTTACTACAAACAAACAAACAAACTGAAGGCGTCTGTCCTGGGTGCTGTGGTCTCTCCGACTGTATCGGGTGTGTGTGCACAGTCAGTGTCACAGACTTTGTTTTAAAGATATGTTTTGCCTGGGGTGCTCCTTCCATTCCGACATCTCACTACTCCGACTAGTGGCTTCCGTGTGCGGTTAGGGTTAGGGAATGGTATAGGGTTAGTAACCGTCGGAAAGGCGACATGTCGGAAAGCCGACATGTAACCGTTTTGCCTTTATTGACATTGACGTGGAGAGAGACAGGGAATGTGGAGAGAGTAGGGGGATAACATTCAGCAAATGGCCCGGATGACCGGAATGGAACCAAGGACTCACTGATCAGAGCGTTGTGACCATGTGGTATGTGTGGTGGCTCTGAGGTTATGAATGCACATACTGGCAGCATGCAAAAAAAAGTTTTACGTTGATCGGTGTAGTTAGTTAGTGAGATTAGCAGCAGACACTGTCAGACAGGGGTGACTGACAACATAACCTCTGCCTCTGGCCGTTGTGGCCGGGCGGCGATCACGAGGGTTGCATTTGGATCCTCTACACTGCAGACATAAGCCACTGCTAGTAAAACAATAACAAGTTTCCAGCAAGCAGAAATGTCTGCAGCCCAATTGCTCTGAGCCACGGTTCCTATTTCTGTCAATAGGATTTGTGTCAATATCTGGCAACATCCTCATCCATGTAAGGTTGAATATGTGTAAGTTACACCCCTGTTGTTGTTCAAATAATTATGATCAGGCATCATTATGGAGATGATGGACGATGATGGACGGTCTGGTGTTCAACCGCCCCAAGTTCTCCCACACAACCATCCTTCTCCGCTCTCTACACTGGCTCCCCGTAGCGGCTCGCATCCAGTTCAAAACCCTGGTGCTAGCCTATAGGGCAGTGAAAGGAACAGCTCCTTCCTACCTCCGGGCTATGGTCGATGCCTACACCCCTGCCCGACCACTTCGGTCTGCCACCTCGGGGCGACTGATTGCCTCGTCACTCAAGGGTCCTTCTGGCCGATCCACACGGTCACGACTCTTTTCTGTTCTGGCCCACAGTGGTGGAATGAACTTCCCACTGATGTTAGGACAGCAGAGTCACTGCCCATATTTCGCCGCAGGCTGAAAACTCACCTCTTCAGGAAACACTACCCTTCCTCTCTGCCTGACCTACTTGTTGTTAACTAGTTGTACGAACGCTTGTTTTCTATTGCTGTATTGTTTATTGGATTATTGGATTGTTTATTGGATCTTGTTTAGTCGATATACTTATTTGTTTTAGCTCATGCTCATTTGATTTAGCTATTTTGTCTCATCTGTTTAAGGAAATAGGTAGCTGATATATTGCACTTTTACCTTAGCGCTAGGTATACTCTTGGTTGCTTGTTTATGCAGAAAATGCACTAAAGACTTCTGGTGATTAGTAGTTTTCGTTCCCTACCTATGTTGAATACACTTATTGTAAGTCGCTTTGGATAAAAGCGTCTGCTAAATGACTGTAATGTAATGTAATGTAATGTAATGGACAATGTTCTATCAAAGTTCATCATCTCTTAAAGCTTGGAGATGTATTTTGGGTCACGGCTCTGTCTTTGCTACACCCTCATTCCTCAGTTTCACATTGAACCTTCATCTTCAAACCATGTGAAAATCTACAACTCATGTCAAATCAGAATCCTTCTTATTAAAGTCCTTCTATTTCCTTCATTCCAGACCAGTCTGTGGATTCCAAACTGCAGGTGAAGATGAGTTCTCCAGCACCAGCCAGGACTGTTTCTATTACAGAGGAATCTAAAGACCATTTGAACCTCAGTAAGTTTCTCTCTCTCTCTCTCTCTCTCTCTCTCTCTCTCTCTCTCTCTCTCTCTCCTCTCTCCTCTCTCCTCTCTCCCCTCTCTCCTCTCTCCTCTCTCTCTCTCTTTGTTTCAACATTTCAGTATAAGATTATCATGGCAATAATGCCATCAGACATGCAAAAGTGTCACTTTTCAGCTACAGTCACCTTTTTGAACCCAAATAGGGCAATTGTGTGACACCTGACCCGAAAGAAAACAACATGTTGTCACCTTTTTCACCTCGGGGCTGTTTGCATGCCGGTTTTCTGATGACATGGTACTTGCCTTTTTAGATTCAGTTCTTTCATGGAACCAAATTTTGATACCCAACACTACTCAAGATGTACTTTGTGTCCCTGTCCTCACTGTCCTGTCTATAAAGACACTGCTTTACACTTTCTCTCCACACTCAGTTTTACATTCAGCCTCCATCTACAACCCCATGTCAAAACAAGTGTCTCATTGTCACTTTTGTCAAAAGTACAACTTATTTTGTGCAAAAGCATGACAGAATAAAAACCACACCATAAATTAACTTATAATTGTGTTTCTAATGTTATCACATAACACATTTCAAAATATGCTACCATTAATTGCAGCTTTACAGCCTTCATTAAACTTTTAACGCAACACATTGTTATTGACAATTAAATAGGGAAGTGATTACTATTTAATGTATTATTGTTTGGGTCCTGCGGAGACACAAAGTCTTTCTTTTGGGTCTTGAGCTGAAAAAGTCAGAGAAAGTTCACGGTGCCATTGCACTGTAGGTGCCATATTTGAACTGTAGATATTTTCTTAGCCAATCATTGCTGCAAGAAATGATAGAGGCCACAAACATCTTGCCTCTATCACTCACTGTATGGTAGATCGCAGTCGCTTTATTTTCGATCATTTTCTTGGTACTCGGCTATGTTTGTCCCGCGTTAACTGAGTTCATTCTGAAATCCTCACCAAATGTCTTTCTCCCCCCCTCTAGTGACCCCTGCTCATCTTGTCAGCTTGATTGATTGATTGATGTACTTTTATTTAGTAAGACATGAGAACAACAGTACATGGAAGTACAAATTCACAATACAAGGTCTACTAAACTGGAAGACTCATAAAGCACTGAGCTTGTTTAAGATGAGAACCCCATGCACACAAATCATGATGACATATAAGAGACAGACAGATATACACACTACTATACAGAATGTCATACAATCAGCTTACAGGTTACTGGTATGAAGAGTGAGAAATATGTACAAGAGAAGAAAGAGAAAGGGGGGGGGGGTTAGGACTTAGGGTAGGTTAGGATTTGGACAGGGGCCATTTTGGAATTGCAGCCTCCTGAAGGTGTATCTTTAGGGCAGTTTTGAAAGTGAGTAGGGTTTTACACTCCTTTACTCCTTTTGGTAGGGCATTCCACATTTTTGATGAATAGCATGAGAACGAGTTACTTCCCTTTTTGTTGAGCCAAATCTGGGTTGAACATGATTTGTGGAGCTGCCTCTGGTGTTATGATCATGGACTTCATTAACATTTTGGAAGTATTTTGACAAATACAGGGGGATCCCAATGTTGTGGTGTATCTTGAAGCTGACATGTATTTATTTAGTTAGTTACCAGGGACAGTGCACATTAATCAACATTTCAGTTTTCACATCCATGTAAATGAGCCAGATCAGCCAAAAGATCATTTTCATCTGTAGTCCCTGAGCAGGCTGTTAAAAGTGGTGATATAACTATCAATACAAAACAGACACATCAATGCGAGACAAGTAAATAATGTACAGGAGACAGAATCATTACAGTAAAATATGAAAAATGTCACCAGTGACGAATAGAGCTGATAATTACCCATGATTACAAGGTTTGCTTTAAGCCATCTCTTTAGGTTGAATTTGAAATAATTGGAGGTTTCGCTTAATTTGGTAGGAAGACTATTGTTTTACCAACCACACTATGTCTGTATGGTACAATGCAGTCCCCTCTGGTAGATGCCCTTGCCATAAACTGGCTCAGAGGAGGAGGTGAAAGCCTATTTAAAAATAAAAAAATTAGACGGGCATCTGCGAAATGTTTAAAACGATAAATTAAATAAATTGTAATTTCTGAACTATATGGAAATGGTGACAACGATTGGGCTTTCAGTCAAGGGTTTTTAATGTCTGTTTGTAAAGTGACTCTATAGGTTTGAAAGTTGTCAGATTTGCTGTGACCAGGTTGTGAAGCAGTATGTTATGTGAGAGAAGATCATAGCATGCATGAAGAGTTTAGCTGAATCTGGTGTTAGATATGGTCTTATGTGCCTGACATTTTACAGATTTCATTTGATTGTGTTGGCTACATTCTTAACATGTTTTTTTTGAATATCAAGTTTGAGTCTAGTGTGAAGATCAGCTCACTTTTTTTTCCTTTCTGGTACCTGATTCTTTTTGGGTCAATGTCAATGTGCTTTGCACCTTCCTCTCTTCTCTACATAGAACGAAACTCTGTCTTAGAATTTGACATCAAACTGGGAGCCATGTTTGCTCTCTAGTGTGTTGTGGAAAATAACACTTGCACATGGTCCAGATGGTATCAGGTTATCATAGTAAAATAGTATGTTACTACAAACAAACAAACAAACTGAAGGCGTCTGTCCTGGGTGCTGTGGTCTCTCCGACTGTATCGGGTGTGTGTGCACAGTCTGTGTCACAGTCTTTGTTTTAAAGATATGTTTTGCCTGGGGTGCTCCTTCCATTCCGACATCTCACTACTCCGACTAGTGGCTTCCGTGTGCGGTTAGGGTTAGGGAATGGTATATGGTTAGTAACCGTCGGAAAGGCAACATGTCGGAAAGCCGACATGTAACCGTTTTGCTTTTATTGACATTGACAGTGGATAGAGACAGGGAATGCAGAGAGAGCAGGGGGATAACATTCAGCAAATGGCCCGGATGACCGGAATGGAACCAAGAACTCGCTGATCAGAGCGTTGTGACCATGTGGTATGTGTGGTGGCTCTGAGGTTATGAATGCACATACTGGCAGCATGAAAAAAAAAGGTTTTACGTTGATCGGTGTAGTTAGTTAGTGAGATTAGCAGCAGACACTGTCAGACAGGGGTGACTGACAACATAACCTCTGCCTCTGGCCGTTGTGGCCGGGGGAGATAACGAGGGTTGCATTTGGATCCTCTACGCTGCAGACATAAGCCACTGCTAGTAAAACAATAACACGTTTCCAGCAAGCAGAAATGTCTGCAGCCCAATTGCTCTGAGCCACGGTTCCTATTTCTGTCAATAGGATTTGTGTCAATATCTGGCAACATCCTCATCCATGTGTGGTTGAATATGTGTATACGCTGTTGTTGTTCAAATAATTATGATCAGGCATCATTATGAAGATGATGGACAATGTTCTATCAAAGTTCATCATCTCTTAAAGCTTGGAGATGTATTTTGGGTCACGGCTCTGTCTTTGCTACACCCTCATTCCTCAGTTTTACATTGAACCTTCATCTTCAAACCATGTGAAAATCTACGACTCATGTCAAATCAGAATCCTTCTTATTAGTCCTTCTATTTCCTTCATTCCAGACCAGTCTGTGGATTCCAAACTGCAGGTGAAGATGAGTTCTCCAGCACCAGCCAGGACTGTTTCTATTACAGAGGAATCTAAAGACCATTTGAACCTCAGTAAGTCTCTCTCTCTCTCTCTCTCTCTCTCTCTCTCTCTCTCTCTCTCTCTCTCTCTCTCTCTCTCTCTCTCCCCTCTCTCTCTCTTTGTTTCAACATTTCAGTATAAGATTATCATGGCAATAATGCCAATGATAATTATAATATTTCTATAGACTGCACCAAGCATTCGGCTGTTCATTTTAGTACTACGATGTCCTAGTGTGAACTTAATTGAAGGTTAAAAACTGTTACAATATTCAGAAACAAAATTACCTTCAATCTTGTAAGCGTTTTCTTTTGCATTTTTTGCATTTCCTGATACTACTATAAACCTTTTGTCTTGAACATGCTGGTGTTGAAATGAACCAAACAACACAACATTTGAGTATAATAACATTTTGAGCTGCTTGTTGTATGTCTGATTCATATTGAAACCTGGATCCTTAAATGAACTTCCATGTTCATGCACACGCACCATCAGGTGTGTTCATCAGGATGAGGGTCAATCATTTTAGAGCTTAGCACACCAAATGACTGAACCTTTCAATTCCATGGATGGTTGTTTGTACAATGAGCATGTATATATACATGGCATTGATCTTACTGTAAGTTTGATGTCTTGCGGTCTCCGAGTGCAACATATCAGCCTTTGCTAGCAACGCTATCATCTCACTAGTAACTCCAGTAGAGCCAGCGACAGGTAGCCGCCACACCCCAGTCTTGTTGGTAACAAAGTGGAAACTGACCGAAGAGTCACAAAGCAGTTACACGTTTGTGGGTAAAGGACTTCACACTGTTAAGTTATCCATGCTTGCTACCATAGACTGTACAGCATGCTACACATACTGCTGCTCAGTATGTGTTTCCAAACGCACACTCTGTGTTGATGTGTGACGTAGCCATTGTCGGGTCCTGGCAGATAGCTATTATTAACCGTTCCAGACCACGACTGGAGCGGCGTTCAATACAGATAGGAGGGACCTTTTAAACAAGCAACACACAGAAGTGTATAAACTGTATATTTACTTGTGGTGACGGAAGAACCACCTGTTCTCCGCCATGGCGATTTCAGAGCAAATTCGACAAATGTGTTAGCAGGCCCGTGGCCTTCAGGGAATTAGCGGCTAATTTTTAGTCTAAGTCTGGTCACCATCTGTAAGCCCTTTAATAACTTGATCCACTACCATAATATCCAGTCCCCGACTTAAGACAAACTATGGATCTGAGGATAACACCGTTATAAGAAAGGCAGGAGGCAGAGGGGCCCCCTAAACTTACTGGCCCGCTTCAGCAGAAACATCAACTTGACCTTCACTCAGTCAAGAGACTCCACTGAAACAACCTATCCTACTCCTCTGACTAGAGAAATGCACTGAAGCTCATGCGTTACACAAACCCACTACATCCCCATTGCCTACCACCCAGAGAATTATTGTTACTCTTAAGTCTAGTCACAATAGGGATAATGAGCCAACACATGCAAACCATATCACTCTTTACGCCACCATGCCAACTCACAGCACATCATCATAGCACACAGTCATTGCAAAACAACTCAATGCTCACAATTCATTGCATACAAAACATTGCACTCCAGAAATAAAGACTATGGAATTCAACCCGTTAGAAAACAATAGATCCACAAGCCTAAACTCCACAGTCCCCACAATCGCCGAAAAACAGCCGATCTACAAGCTTAAAAATACAAAAGATTTATTTCGGCGAAAAACAGCCGATCTACAAGCTCAAAACCAACATTTATTGATAACTGTTAAAGATAGCTGATCTACAATCTTTAAATATATCACCCTTTCTTTTTAGTGAAGGATCACTATAAGATCCATTCCCCTGAATGCTTTTTAGGCAGGATTGACTTATCCTACTGATTAAGGATTTTCAATGATTCACTTAAAAATAAAAGATTAAACAATTTTTCCAAGAACAGTATACTTAACTCAGACAATTACATTGTCGGTGCTTGCGTTAAGGATTTCTCCTATTTTTTCTTTTATCGATTTTTAGCATTTTATCTCGTTTGTTACTTGTTTGTGCGGAGGCCTTCTAACCAACCTCTAGAAGGGCTTCCCAGAGGTCAGGGCCTCTTGCCTTACTACTTTTGTACATTGTACATCTCTTCCTATTACCTTACTATCAAACTTCCTCAAGGCCCCACCCCTGGATTCCCCAGGAATATTGGCTCAACACCATCTTAATGTTAATCGGCAGCTAGGTAGATTTTGACATGGATTGTCCATTTTTAAGACATAGTCAACACTATTGTACGTCCCTGTTAATATGTAGACTTTGTTAGAGACAATTAATGGTTATTTGCGTCTTTTGGAATCAATGAACAGAACTTGAAGTCAGTTATTGTTATGATGACTCAAAGGTACTTACCTTTTTAGATTCAGTTCCTTCATGGAACCGAATTTTGATACCCAACGCTACTCGACTTGTATTTTGTGTCACTGTCCTGTCTATAAAGACACTGCTTTACACTTTCTCTCCACACATTTTTACATTCAGCCTTCATCTACAACCCCATGTCAAATCAAAGTCTTTCTTTACTTCTTTATTTTATGGCTAAAATGATAATCCCATTTATTTTGCCTACTTAATAATGTTCTTATCATGATTACAACAACTTCAGCCATTTTCAACCTATGTTCATATAATTGGTCCTCACTAATGCTTAGTATAATATGGTACCATTGTTTTCTACTTGTTCTGTGTCTGTACTGGTTGTACCCGCCTACCAGTGACATCATCGTTAGACAGGTTTGGTCATTTCAAACAAGATTTCATTTTTTATTTTAGTTTTTATTAATGTGAGACCAACTGCTTCTATTATATCAAGCTATCTTTTCAGGAAGAGAGAGCCTGCAGTTTCTATTAGCTTGAAACCCCCATTGATGATGTCACTGGTAGGTGGGTTTCTGAACTGTCCACAGCCCTCCTCTGAGACACAGACCAAGTAGAAAGAAATGGCCCCACATTATAATGAGCATTAGTGAGTACAAGTTATATGATAGGTTGAATATGGTAAGTTTCTGTCTGGGTAGCTCAGTCGGTAGAGCTCTCGTCTTTAGACCACAAGGTCATGGGTTTGATCCTCAGCATATGAGTAGTATGGCTTGGGTGCGGTAAGTCGTGAGGTAGGTACTGGGAGCTGATGGTAGGTGTGGCGCTCCACCTCAGCAATCCATCTCCCAGGGGTCTAGCGCATTGTACTGGGGACAGACTCCCGCGTGGTAACGGCTGTTATCGACAATAAGCCACTCCCGAACTACTTATTATTATTATTATTTGAAAATGGCTCAAGTTGTCTTTTAATGTCTTTGTTGCTCATTGTGCTTTGTGGACAAGGGGAATTCATGGGTTTTAATTAATTGTCCAGTTTCATGATTACGTAGTTGTGAAACATAAAATCTCAATTTCTGATTATTTCTGATTAATTGTGCAGCCCTAGAACCTATTCTATTCCTTCATTCCAGTCAAGTATTTTAAGTCCAAACTGCAGGTTAAGATGAGTTCTCCAGCAGCAGCCAGGACTGGTTCTATTAAACAGGAACACCTGGACCTTAGTAAGCTGTCACCTTATAATGTTTCAGTTTATCATTATCATGACAAAAACAAGTAATAAAAAATACACCTCAGAAATCTTTCAAATTGTTAGTTTGTTCTCATTGTCACTTACAAATGTAGAACTTATTTTGTGCAAAACCATGACAGAATAAAAACCACACCATAAATTAACTTATAATTGTGTTTCTAATGTTATCACATAACACATTTAAAAATATTCCACCATTAATTGCAGCTTTACAGCCTTAATTAAACTTTTAATGTGACACATTGTTATTGACAATTAAATAGGGAAGTGATTACTATTTAATGTATTATTGTTTAGGTCTTGCGGAGACACAAAGTCTTTCTTTTGGGTCTTGAGCTGAAAAAGTTGGGGAACCTCTGGCCTACAGACTGTTATCAGACAAAGTTCATGGTGCCATTGCACTGTAGGTGCCATATTTGCACTGTAGATATTTTCACATCCATGTAAATGAGCCAGATCAGCCAAAAGGCATATCAATACAATGCGAGACAAGAAAATAATGTACAGATAATTACAGTAAAATATGAAAAATGACACCAGTGATGAATAGAGCTGATAATTACCCATGATTACAAGTTTGGTTTGCTTTAAGCCATGGAGGTTTCTCTTAATTCGGTTGGAAGACTATTGTTTTACCAAACACACTATGTCTGTATGGTACAATGCAGTCCCCTCTGGTACCCTTGCCCTAAACTGGCTCAGTGGAGGAGGTGAAAGCCTATACAAGCATCTGCGAAATGTTTAAAACGTTAAAAAAAAGAAAAAAAATCTGAACTATATGGAAATGGTGACAACGATTGGGCTTTCAGTCAAGGGTTTTTAATGTCTGTTTGTAAAGTGACTCTATAGGTTTCAAAGTTGTCAGATTTGCTGTGACCAGGTTGTGAAGCAGTATGTTATGTGAGAGAAGATCATAGCATGCATGAAGAGTTTAGCTGCATCTGGTGTTAGATATGGTCTTATTGTGCCTGACATTTTACTGATTTCATTTGATTGTGTTGGCGACATTCTTAACATGTTTTTTTTTTTAATATCAAGTTTGAGTCTAGTGTGAAGATCAGCTCACTTTTCTTTTCCTTTCTGGTACCTGATTCTTTTTGGGTCAATGTCAATGTGCTTTGCACCTTCCTCTCTTCTCTACATAGAACAAAACTCAGAATCAAACTGGGAGCCATGTTTGCTCTCTAGTGTGTTGTGGAAAATAACACTTGCACATGTTCCAGATGGTATCAGGTTATCATAGTAAACATAGCCACCTTGTGGCACTTGTATGTTACTACAAACAAACAAACAAACTGAAGGCGTCTGTCCTGGGTGCTGTGGACTCTCTGACTGTATCGGGTGTGCGTGCACAGTCTGTGTCACAGACTTTGTTTTAAAGATATTTTTGGGGCATTTTTTTCTTGTATTGACATTGACAGTGGAGAGAGACAGGGAATGCAGAGAGAGTAGGGGGATAACATTCAGCAAATGGCCCGGATGACCGGAATGGAACCAAGGACTCGCTGATCAGAGCGTTGTGACCATGTGGTATGTGTGGTGGCTCTGAGGTTATGAATGCACATACTGGCAGCATGCAAAAAAAAAACGTTTTACGTTGATCGGTGTAGTTAGTTAGTGAGATTAGCAGCAGACACCGTCAGACTGGGGTGACTGACAACATAACCTCTGCCTCTGGCCGTTGTGGCCGGGGGAGATAATGAGGGTTGCATTCTGATCCTCTACACTGCAGACATACAGTAAAGCCAATGCTGGTAAAACAGTAACACATTCCTAGCAAGCTGATGGGCGATGTTCAGGGTTATATCAAAGTTCAACATCTCTTGAAGCTTGGAGATGTATTTCGGTTCTCTGCCCTGTGTTTGAAATAAAGCTACTTTTCACACCCTCTTCCTCTTCAGCTTTACATTGAACCTTCATCTTCAAACCATGTGAAAATCTACAACTCATGTCAAATCAGAATCCTTCTTATTAAAGTCCTTCTATTTCCTTCATTCCAGACCAGTCTGTGGATTCCAAACTGCAGGTGAAGATGAGTTCTCCAGAACCAGCCAGGACTGTTTCTATTACAGAGGAATCTAAAGACCATTTGAACCTCAGTAAGTTTCTCTCTCTCTCTCTCTCTCTCTCTCTCTCTCTCTTTATAAATATTATAATTGTTTCCTGTCTCAGTAGACTCTACTGAGACAGGAAACACAATTCATTTAAATGATGTACCTGTAAATGAAAAAAAAAACACAATAGAGAAATGCTTCAAACTCTATGCAGACAACATGCAGTAGCCATAATATAGCATAGAATCTATTGTAATTAGTTTAATGTACATTGTGCAGCCAGCCCTTATTCTATTGTTTATATTCCAGACCAGCCTGTGGATTCCACACTGCAGGTGAAGATGAGTTCTGCAGCACCAGCCAGGACTTTTTCCATTAAAGAGGAATCTAAAGACCATTTGAACCTCAGTAAGTTTCCTGCTCTCTCTCTCTCTCTCTCTCTCTCTCTCTCTCTCAATATTATAATTGTTTCCTGTCTCAGTAGACTCTACTGAGACAGGAAACACCAATTCATTTAAATGATGTAAATGAAAAAAAAAACACCAACAGAGAAATGCTTCAAACTCTATCGCAGACAACATGCAGTAGCCATAATATAGCATATAATTTATTCCAGACCAGCCTGTGGATTCCACACTGCAGATGAAGATGAGTTCTCCAGCACCAGTCAGTACAGTCAATATAAAAGAGGAATCTAAAGACCATGTGGTAACCATCAGTAAGTTTCATGCTCTCTCTTGATTTCTTTCATTCTGTTCTTTTGTCGGGCTATGACCGTTTGGTATGGTGGTGGCTCTGAGGTTATGAATGCACATACTGGCAGCATGCAAAAAAAAAAACGTTTTACGTTGATCGGTGTAGTTAGTTAGTGAGATTAGCAGCAGACACTGTCAGACAGGGGTGACTGACAACATAACCTCTGCCTCTGGCCGTTGTGGCCGGGGGAGATAATGAGGGTTGCATTCTGATCCTCTACACTGCAGACATACAGTAAAGCCAATGCTGGTAAAACAGTAACACATTCCTAGCAAGCTGATGGGCGATGTTCAGGGTTATATCAAAGTTCAACATCTCTTGAAGCTTGGAGATGTATTTCGGTTCTCTGCCCTGTGTTTGAAATAAAGCTACTTTTCACACCCTCTTCCTCTTCAGCTTTACATTGAACCTTCATCTTCAAACCATGTGAAAATCTACAACTCATGTCAAATCAGAATCCTTCTTATTAAAGTCCTTCTATTTCCTTCATTCCAGACCAGTCTGTGGATTCCAAACTGCAGGTGAAGATGAGTTCTCCAGAACCAGCCAGGACTGTTTCTATTACAGAGGAATCTAAAGACCATTTGAACCTCAGTAAGTTTCTCTCTCTCTCTCTCTCTCTCTCTCTTTATAAATATTATAATTGTTTCCTGTCTCAGTAGACTCTACTGAGACAGGAAACACAATTCATTTAAATGATGTACCTGTAAATGAAAAAAAAAACACAATAGAGAAATGCTTCAAACTCTATGCAGACAACATGCAGTAGCCATAATATAGCATAGAATCTATTGTAATTAGTTTAATGTACATTGTGCAGCCAGCCCTTATTCTATTGTTTATATTCCAGACCAGCCTGTGGATTCCACACTGCAGGTGAAGATGAGTTCTGCAGCACCAGCCAGGACTTTTTCCATTAAAGAGGAATCTAAAGACCATTTGAACCTCAGTAAGTTTCCTGCTCTCTCTCTCTCTCTCTCTCTCTCTCTCTCTCAATATTATAATTGTTTCCTGTCTCAGTAGACTCTACTGAGACAGGAAACACCAATTCATTTAAATGATGTAAATGAAAAAAAAAACACCAACAGAGAAATGCTTCAAACTCTATGCAGACAACATGCAGTAGCCATAATATAGCATATAATTTATTCCAGACCAGCCTGTGGATTCCACACTGCAGATGAAGATGAGTTCTCCAGCACCAGTCAGTACAGTCAATATAAAAGAGGAATCTAAAGACCATGTGGTAACCATCAGTAAGTTTCATGCTCTCTCTTGATTTCTTTCATTCTGTTCTTTTGTCGGGCTATGACCGTTTCAATATGTGAGATATCACATTACTAATGTGATGATATATAGAGTCATCGGGAGAGAGTTAGTAGAGTTAGTTAGATATAGTCTCTCTCTCTCTCTCTCTCTCTCTCTCTCTCTCTCTCTCTCTCTCTCTCTCTCTCTCTCTCTCTCTCTCTCTCTCTCTCTCTCTCTCTCTCTCTCTCTCTCTCTCATATGAGCAGGGTTGTCAGATCTGCTTATTATAATTTCCCCGCAAGATTTTATTTGAAAACAACGCGTCACAACGTCACAGCTTGTGTGAGCTTGTAGATCTGCTATTTTCAAATAGCTGATGTATATGTTAAAGTGCTCATGTGGCCCATAGTCGCTTCTTTTGGGCTGGTTTTCCTAGACCCGGTTGCTTGTTTCTCTCACAGAATCTGGCAACACTGCTCATGAGCACACATTACAGACACAGGGCGACATGCAGCGTTACACAGATGGAGAGGTTGGCATGTATGAGAGGTTCAGTGTAGTAGGCAGTAGACAAAGCTGATGCAGTGCCAAGTTGTCCTGCTGCCTCAAATGAAAGTGCACGCACATTTGAAGATAAAAGCATCGAACGGGTGTAGATGCCTAGAGACATCACCTCTCCATTACTATGTCACGTTGCATGCAGGTGAAACCATGGTGCTAATCACAAAGATGGATACATGAAGTACATCCCATAAAATGTTAAGTTAACACATTGTGTGCCAGAGGTTTATTAAAATAGGGTACGTTCAATGCCTGCATATCTTCCATCCACTTACGCTGATATGTTTCGTGCTGTAGAAGCCCCGACGTGGAAGTGCAGGTAAACAAAGCGTGCGTGCGAGACGGCGGAGGGTCCCGACTAACGCCTGGAACAATAATATTTCTAACGCGATCCTCCATTGCAGAGTGATCGCCGATCAAAAACGGCTCGTTTCCACCACGTTAAAAAGAAATGGAGATATTAAGCTTTTAGTCAAGGAGTTAACATTGGAGCGGCCGATCGGAAGGATTTTTGACATGGATCCACGTCCGGCCTCTCCTTCTCAGAGACTCCTTGGATGATCCCAAAGTTTCGTTGGAGCGCCCCACGTATAAAAAAAAAAATGGGCCAAAAACGGTCCGGACCGTTTATGGCACATGACGCATGGATTCTCAAAAACGGTCCGGACCGTTTAGTGCTGTACAAGAGCATGATACAGGAATCTGTTGCCGCTAACTACAGGCGCATGGATGTCACTCACTACTAAATATTAGATCACCATAACCTGTGAGTAGCCTATAGTTTTTTTTATTTACTTTAGAGGCGACGTCTTTCCTAAAGGTAGCTCTCCACCAAACATACAGATTACTACAGACTGGCAGTCGATTAAAGTCGGGAGATCGGTCAGTTGGAAGGTGTTTAAAAAAGTTGCTGAATGCACCTGAGAGCAGACACCGACAGACGGCTACTATGGTGCTAAGAATAGCCAATGACTTGATGTCTCTTTCAACAACAAGCCCGCTGCTATCTTACGGTCGGCTCGGTCGGTTTCCGACGCTTCCCTACAACTTGCGACCTGACGCGGCAGTTTACCCACCGCCCATTCAACAGCAGATTTAACAGTGTACCCACCGCCCATTCAACAGCAGATTTAACAGTGTACCCACCACCCATTCAACAGCAGATTTAACAGTGTACCCACCGCCCATTCTACAGCAGATTTATCAGTGTACCCACCACCCATTCAACAGCAGATTTAACAGTGTACCCACCACCCATTCAACAGCAGATTTAACAGTGTACCCACCACCCATTCAACAGCAGATTTAAAAGTGTACCCACCACCCATTCAACAGCAGATTTTTGGCAACTAACGCTTTCCAACACTTACCGCCGCCGACGTCGGTGCGTTGGAGAGTTACCACTTAACCCATTAAGACCTGGAACGCATCCGTGTCATTTTTAGATTTGAGCTAAAAAAGCATTATTTTACACTTTGGGCTATTCAAAAATAGCAGATCTACAAGCTCATAGCGCGGCACCGAGTGCCGCGCTATGAGCTTGTAGATCTGCTATTTTTGAAAAATCAAGAAAATTGGGGAAAATCTTTGAATTATCTTTGCTTCTGGGGGGTCCCTGGAACACAATATTTTTAGATGGGGGTCCGCGGCCAAATACATATCATTTTGGGGGTCCTTGACATGAAAAAGTTCGAGAGCCAGTGACATAGCAACATAAATATTTTCAAAAAACTGTTTCTACATTTTGTCGAATCGGGAAAAAAAAATATTTAGTTAAAAATGTAAATATATTCAAACATTTGCACAAATGTTCACGATTAAAAAAAGCAGATTCACAAGCTCATAGCGTGGCACCAAGTGACGTGCTATGAGCTTGTATATCTGCTATTTTTTTAATAGACAAAGTATAAAATAATGGTTTATGTGATTAAAATCTAAAATGACACAGATGGTTAAACCTTTACACTGGATAACAGCTCTCTGCAATAGTTTGATGTGATTAAAATGTTGTTTTGATTAAACATAAAATACCACTGTGTTCTTCTATGTGGTATTTAATGTTGCTGGATGATAACTACAAGTGTTCTGTTTTTTCTTTTCTTTTCTTCCTACTGGTGAATTGTACAGAACCCCACAGGGAGAGGTCTGTGGTATCAAGAGAGATGGCCTCTAAAACATTGTCAGAGGAACAGAACGAGATGGACCAGGCATGTGGACTGATTGATCTAACGCCTGTAGTAAAGTTGTACAGGATAGGTATGTACTGTTTTCAGTGGTGGAAGAAGTACTCTGATCTTTTACTGAAGTAAAAGTTGCAACGTCACAATATAAAAATACTCTTTTACAAGGAAAAAAGTCCCTGTTAATTGTGCAGCCCTGGTTCTTATTCTATTCCTTCATTCCAGACCAGTATGTGGAGTCCAAACTGCAGGTGAAGATGAGTTCTCGAACACCAGCCAGTACAGTTGATATTAAAGACCATTTGGACCTCCTCAGTAAGTTTCATGCTCTCTCTCTCTCTCTCTCTCTCTCTCTCTCTCTCTCTCTCTCTCTCTCTCTCTCTCTCTCTCTCTCTCTCTCTCTCTCTCTTTCTTTTATGTTGTTCTTTTTTTCACTAGAAGTTGCTCAGATGCTGTAAATGCTCAAAAGGTTAGAGCTCTATAGTTGATCTCTGTAGCGTTTCATCCATCCAACCGCTTCTCTACTAAAACAAATCTAATGGTGTGAGAAGTTCATGACCACAGAGTGGCTGGGCAATTAACCGGAAATATATTGAAACCAATAACGGACCAAATAATTGAGAGCACTTTTGTTTTTTAATGCATTTTTCTTATGTATTAACAAATTGCCTCGAAAATATTGCTTAGTATTCAAGATGTACATGATGGCCTAGGGGGACCAGGGGACACAACAAAAATACAGGGGAGACGCAGTTTACAAAGAAATTGGTGTTTATTAAATACTTAAAATGAACGAACAGATCATGTATAAACAGAGGAGGTGTGGAGATCAGTAAAGTCAGTAGTGTAATGCCTGTATGCATGGGTGGATTGTGTAGTGTGTGTGTGAGTGTTGCATGTATGAACACAAATGTGGGATAAGGAGGTGTAGGTTGGAGGAGGAGCAAAAGGTAAATGAACTGAAGGGAAAAGAAGACTGGGGAGGCAGGCTTTTATAGGGCGTGGACACCCGGGCCCAGGTGCACGCCAATTTGGCTGATTGCCAACATCTCACTGCTCCCCAAGTCCTATTCACCTGTTTCCTAGGCTGTGTGTTTTCCACTTCCTGTCGATTTCATTGGATATCATTGGTCATCTGACCAGTTTCATTGGATTTCATTGGATCAAATCGACAGGAAGTGATGCCCACACAGCCTAGGAAACAGGTGAATAGGAACCAATGAGAAACACAAATGAATACAAAGCAAATGCAAACCATAACCATATAACCGAAGAGTGACATAACATACTATACATACAATACAGGGAACCGTCGTCACAATAGCCGATACAAGCTCTGATATTTTCACTATTATATCTTTTTAAAATATATAATCGTTCATTAATCGTAATCGAGGCAAAGGTTTTAATAATCATTATATTGATTTTAGCCCATTAAGACCGGGAACGCATCTGTGTCACTTTTAGATTTCTTTAGGCTATTCATATAGCCTAAAGCAGATCTACAAGCAGATCTACAAGCTCATAGCGCGCTACGAGCTTGTAGATTTGCTCTTTTTGTAAAATCGTGAACATTTGTGCAAATCTTTGAATATATATTAATTTTTTTAAAGCGTTAGGATTTAGAAAACATTTTTTTAATCGGCCTCAGGTCTTAATGGGTTAAGTCATGTCGCCCCGCCCTACCACAGTGGCACTAAGTCAGATGTGTCTTAGTTGCGAGCCTCTTTGTTTGTTGCAGAGCAGTAGTAGTGATGCTTTGGACTGATCTCCTCTACTGAACGGACACAGCTTGACCATCTCTAACATACACTTCTAGTCTAGTCTAGTCTAAAGTCTCTATCCTCATTGGATGAAACTGGTATCTCGACCTGAAAATGTATTTTGTGTTTACTAAAGAGCTGGTGAGGGGTCTTCGGCGATACGCACCCCCAGGGTTGGGAGCCAGAGCCGGAGGAACCGCAGGAAACGGATCCAACATTGTTGGATCGGTTCATCACACTGTCAAGCGAGCTGGTATGTGGACTGACTTCATGTCTGCTGTACAATTACAATACCGGTGGGTCTCAAACCATTTTATTTCAAGGACCAAACATAACTCTTTTCAGAGTGTACAAATGGAACTAAATAGACCCACTAAGGCATTGGTTTTCAACCTTTTTCATGCCAAGGACCCCTAAATTGATATACATTTGGCCGCGGTGCCAGGGACCCCCAGAAGCAAAGATACCAGTACATTTTCGCTTTAAAAAATATAAATATTCAAAGATATGCACACTTTTTCAAGGTTTTTCAAAAATAGCAGATCTATTGTATATCTGCTATTTTTGAATAGCCAAAGCTTAAGTGGTTAAAAATGATTGTGACGCTATTAACACATTTTGCTGGGGACCCCCTGGTACTCCCTCAAGGACCACTGGTGGTCCCCGGACCACTGGTTGAAAACCACTGCACTAAGGAGTCGAACCGTTAACAGGGAATCGTTAAGGAACCGGAATCGCTAAAATCCTAAAGGATCCTGGCGTTTGTGGCATCCACCGTCCATCCCCGAGTCACAAACGTAACATTCCCATATATGGCGTCTGTTCTGGTTATACACAGTACACCATGCTGGTTTCAGTGATGATGTCACACTCTGACATAGCTCTGTGACATCACAAGCTCACAGATCGACTTCAAACTCTGCGTGCATGTTGCAGAGGACCCGAGGGAGTGTGGTGCCCGGCATGAATTTGGTCCACTGTTCCAACCGATATGCCCATATATAGGCATCTATGAAAATCTCACAATCTTTTTTCATCTGATGAGGTTTGGCCTTATCGATCAACATTATGCTCCATTTTGGCTATTTTCTGAGTTTTCCTTTAATCTTAGACTTTCCGTCCATTCGGTTACAAAGACATTTAAACGTCAGTGAAATTTGTCGTCACACATCCCTACTGTATGTATGGTCAACCCTCTTTTCCAATTCGTAAGAACAGCACATAGAAAACAATTAGATATTTATCTCCTTCTACTTATGTAAACTTAAAGCTTTTCTTCTTTATTTCAACATTTCTTTATTTCAGATTTTTTGCAATTGTTTCACAACACGAACAAACTGAAGTAAAACCTACCTTTCGCATTATCTGTCAAATGTATTTGTGATTCAATCACATTAAGCAGGATGAATCACTCACCACAGTGATTACCCAGGCCTGTCTATAATTCCTTTACAATACAATCACATTCGGCACAAATCAGTCACCAGGCAGGCGGTAATCTGACCGAATCTCACAACGTCCAATCCGGGCCTGGTAGTTGCTGTTGCTGCACTGTATAAAAAAAGGTTTAGTAGCGTGAGATGATCATGATATTAGAACGTAATCAGTAGGCATGTTGGTTCACTTTTTCTTTTAAATGAATGGTTTCTTTATCTCCCTTCATTCTCCATCCCAGGTGTCTCTCCTGCCCAACCGCCAGTGGAAAAACCTACCTGCTGTGACCAGTGTGGGAAATGGTACAGCTCGGTTCGTTGCCTCAGACGTCACCAGAAAATTCATATTGGATATAAACCCTGGCACTGTGATCAATGTGGTGAAAGGTTCAGCACTAGAGAGGATCAGAAAAGACACCGGATGACACATCAAGTTGAGAAACCTACCTGCTGTGACCAGTGTGGGAAAAGCTTCCCAACAAACGATAGACTCAAAATGCACCAGGTCATTCATACGGGGGAGAAGCCATATCCCTGTGGGCAGTGTGGTAAGAGATTCTACACACAGGGTAAGCTCAATCGTCACGAGTCAATCCATACAGGAGCGAAACCCTACCAGTGTGAGCAGTGTGGTAAGAGATTCACTGCAAAGAATAGTCTCAAAGGTCATCAGCGAATTCATACGGGGGAGAAACCCTACCACTGTGAGCAGTGTGGTAAGAGATTCTCCTCACAGAGTAATCTCCATGAACACAAGTTAGTCCATACAGGAGTGAAACCCCACCAGTGTGAGCACTGTGGGAAAAGGTTCAGGCTGAGCTCTCATTACAGAAGTCACAAGAGAATTCATACGGGGGAGAAACCCTACCAGTGTGACCAATGTGGCAAGAGATTTGCTCAACGGGGTAGTCGCAATAGTCACAAGTCAGTCCATACAGGAGTGAAACGCTACCAATGTGACCATTGTGGGAAAAAGTTCAGGCGGAGCGGTCATCTCATAGAACACAAGAGAACTCATACAGGGGAGAAGCCTTATCAGTGTGACCTATGTGGCAGGAGATTTGCTGTATGGGGTACGCTTGCAAAACACAAGCAAACTCATATAGGGGAGAAACCCTAACATTGTAACTCGTGTGGGAAAAGATTCAGCCAATTTGGTCATTTAAAAAGTTGTAGCGCTGCCACATTTGTTTAAAAGAGGATTTAGTTTCATTTAAAAGATTATGCCTATATCAAAATAGTCCTTAAAATAACGCCATCCTTTAAGGGTAAGGTCCTATCTTTTGTGATGTTTATGTTTTGATTTTGTTATTGTTTGGGGGGTTTAAATGTTTATGTTTTGATTTTGATGTATTGAGTGATTGATTGACGGGTCGGGAAATGACTGACATATCATAAAATGTGCGGAAGCTGCCGGCTCGCGGCCCCGAAACGAGACAACAAACCAACAGGGAGTCCACGGGAGACCTGGTCCAGTTTGATTATTTATTTGTCTAGTTCTATAAGCTATAGGTGGAAAATAGCAAAGGCCACATACTGTCAATACTCACCGTTTAAACTAAGGGAAGAGCCACGGGACATTCTTCTGACTGGTGAGACCGTTTATATTTTGTTTATATCCAGCGTGGATATACTTTTCTTTTCTCCGTGGAGATGTACGTTTTTCCCTTGGATTATACCGCTTCTGGAGTGGATTAAGTTTCTTTTGGATTTCTTTTGGATTAACTTTTTCGTGCTGTTTTGGGAGCGTTTGGAGACGCTACACGGAACTATATTGGAACAATATAGCATGCGTGTGAGCGTGCACGAGACGCGAACTTAACCGTCGGCCGCGTCATGATCTGCTATATTTGGGCAATGCATGTATTATTTTCCTGTCATTGATTTAGATAAAAGGGTTAAACTTGACCACAAAACTTTCGTGCTTTATTTCTGGCTGTGTTTGTTTGCTGTTTATTTATTGAGTGCACTGCTTTCAGCCTAATCAATTGTATCTGTAGAGATCATTCACAACCCGTGATTAAAAAAATAGACATAGTCAAATATATAATATCTGACCGTTACAAACTCATACAGGGGAGAAACCCTACGAGTGTGAGCAATGTGGTAAGATATTCACTGCAAAGGCTAGTCTCCAAGGTCATCAGCTAATTCATAAAGGGGAGAAACCCTACCACTGTGAGCAGTGTGGTAAGAGATTCACTGAAAAGAGTAATCTCAGAAGACACTGGTTAGTTCACACAGAGGAGAAACCTCACCACTGTGACCAGTGTGGGAAAAGGTTCAACACAGTTGATAATTTCAAACGTCATCAGATAATTCATAAAGGGGAGAAATCCTACTTGTGTGATCTGTGTGGTATGAGGTTCACTGGAAAAAGTTTTTTTTTAAATCATCAGATTGTCATACAGGGGGGAAACCCTACCACTGTGAGCAGTGTGGTAAGAGATATGCTTTTAAGTCTAGTCTCAGAAGTCACAGGTCAATTCACAAAGAGGAGAAACCTCACCACTGTGACCAGTGTGGGAAAAGGTTCAAATGTGCTGGTAATTTAATACGTCATCAGATAACTCATACAGGGGAGAAACCCTACCCCTGTGATCTGTTTGGTAAGAGGTTTGCTGAAAAGGGTACTCTCAAAGGTCATCAGAGCTTCCATATAGGGGAGAACCCCTACCAATGTTTCCATTGTGGGAGAAGGTTCAGAAATAAGGTTAATCTCAGACTTCATCAGAAAATACATACAAGGAAGAAACCCGACTACACTGTGGGCAGTGTGGGAAGAGATTCATTGAAAATAATAATCTCAAAACGTCACCAGGAAATTCATTGAAAACCGCATTCTCAAACTATACCAGAGGATTCATACAGGAGGAAGACTCTACCAGACTTGGGGTGGCCATAGCTGAATGGATAGAGAGGCTGTATAGGAAACAGAAGGTCTCAGGTTCACCGTTTTAGATACCTAGGTATTCTTTGAAATGTTTTGGAACCTCAAAGAGCAACTAAAGGCCCATTTATACTCCCGTCCAGCATGGATTATGCATGTACGCAAAATTATGTGCTAATCAACATTTAAAATACAATGATATCCACGCTGGTATCCCCGTTGAGTGGGCGAGAAAGTGTTCCCAGTGTCGTCCCAGAGGGAAGACAGTGACCATTCCTAGCCAATGAAAAGCTAAAAAAAAAAAGACAAAAGGTCCATTGTACAGTAGGTAGAGTACTGCCGTCATGGAATCGTTAACTATGCACAAGCTGTTAGTGTCTGATATGAACCGTTTCAGTAAAACATATAATACCAGTTCAACGATGGCATCAGTGCACCTTTACAATAACAAAACAGTTGGTGACAGTTTCATTATATTAAAAAAGTGAATTTAAATCCATATACCATATCTCGATGTCCATCACCATCACTTAGACAGTGATGAAGCACGTTTATTTTATATCGTACTTCTCTGTTTTTTTTTACATAGAATGATTACATTTATGCAACGAAATGTAGAAAAATAACACCAGCAGTATCCTTTTAACATAAATTACATTTTGCCATTTCTTCTCCGTCGGGTGTAAACCTCATATGTCAAAAGTTTTCACTTTTCAGGATTCAAATAAAAAAACGGCGCATGTAGCAGATTGGCAAGCTCAAAACGCGTCGCATTTGATTTGTGGCGCTTTAGTACGATCAAGTAGGGCAGTGGTTTTCAAACTTTTTCATGTCAAGGACCCCCAAATTGACACTTATTAGCCCGCGGACCCCCATTTGAAAAGATAAGCCAGGGACCCCATAAGAGAAGTTTTTTACAGCTCTAGCCGTAAAAAGAAAATTCAAGGACCCCCAGTTTGACATGCATTAGGCTACGGACCCCCATTTAATGGCCTTTCTATCCCTGGGACCCCAATTTATGTTGTAAAATCAATGTTAATTTAACTCTGAGAGTGTACAAATGGAACCAAATGGACCCGTTAGGGCCATTTGTACACTCTCAGAGTTACAGACACAGAGTTACAGACACATAAGGGTCCATTTGGTTCCTATCCATCATTTAGCTGGGGACCCCCTGGAACCCCCTCAAGTACCCCTGTGGGTCCCCGGACCCCACTTTGAGAACCAATGAAGTAGGGCATTCAAAGGGCCAACACAAAGTTAGAATGTGGATATAAGAGGTTTCTTTCCGACAGCAACGATTTGTATATTGTGTCTTACGATTTGTTCCCCCTCTGTATGAAATGTGTTATAACATATAGTTTAGTAGTTTGAATTGTGTTGTGTGGCTCAGTCTTAATCTGTGTGAGTGCAAAGACACAGCACTAGATGAAAGCAGAAAGCACACATTTGATTTAAAATAGAATAAATGATGTCATTATTGTTGACTTCTCTTCAGCGTTTATGTTCTGTGTCTAAGTGCATTTACTTTATGACAGATGTACCTGTACTTATAATAAATACACCTGATCAGACTGTTCTGCTTTTTCAGTCGATATTTTTACATTTAAATTTGTATGTCCAAATTACATGTTGTTTTCTGTGAAAACAATGAGTATTGTGATTAAACAGAAAGCTGAAATGGAAAGAATAAAACCTTTTATTACGAGTGCACATAGCTTTAATGAGATTCATATAAGAGTTACTGGAGTGTTTCCAAACTTGTGAAATGGGACATTCTGCACGATGAGTACTTTTTCTTTCAGTACTTAAGTGTACTTTTGTACTTTTACTCAAGTACATTTTGAATACCAGACTTTTCTTTCTACATTGTGGTATTGGTATTTTTTTACTGAAGTACAAAATGAGAGTACGTCTTCCACCACTGTACGTTCCACATTACTGTGTTTTGGGTTTTCAGTGTTTTCTCAAGGAGGGAAATTCACACTTCCATTCACTGTTATTGCTGTCAAATGTCTGCAGTGGTGGAAGAAGTACTTTTAAACTAGGAAGTGCTGATGTGCCATGAGATGCAGAGTATTGGTGCCATCTTATGATGAGCATTAGTGAGGACCAATTAGATGAAGATAGGGTTAAAAATGGGCAAATCCCACAATAAAAAAAATAAAACCTAATGTTCATGTTTCCAATACAGTGACTCTTATATTGAAATCAGCCCAGTATTTCAGAGGAAATAGTGGAGCCAACATGGCGCTGCGGCTGATCGAAAAGGAACATGCCTCCCTTTTAGGTGCAGGTATGTTGGCTATAAAAACCTGTGTTGAAATGATGTTTCAACACATCTATTTGCCCCCCAGGCTGACGGGACTACAGACACACGTAGAATACCGGGAATAACTTTCCTTTTTTGATAAATTACAGACAAAAAGGTAAGAATTGAGGCGGCTATCGATCGTCCCACTTTGAAGGTACCACTGTTGCCAGATTTTGCGAGAGAAATAAGCAACGAGGTCCCCTGTATGAGTGATGTGGGCGGTGTGGTCACAGTGGTCATCACAGTGATGGAAGTTCACTTAGGGGGGTACACAGGTGGCCAATCACAGCGCAGGGTTGGGGGGTGCAAATGTCCAAACCTCACATATAGGGGCGGTTTCACCGCCCAAAAATAGAAAATGTGCTCCTCGGAGCACAGGTCTCCGCCAGGTAAAAGAAAGTACTGTTCCTGATTAATTCTGTCTTACCTATTTATATTACATATTGTGATGTCACGCGAAGCTTGACCAATGTTAGGTGTTCACAGACGGACGGACACACACACGGACGGACAAAGTGAAAACATACTATCCACCATGCCTTCGGCCTGGCGGATTTCTTAATGCATGGCCAGGGACCACCTGCAGTACCTCCTCCGCGGACCGTTTGAAAACCCCTGGTCTAGATCCCTTCTTGTGGTTATATGCCAGGCCTGTTCCTTTAAGGGGGTGGGGCCTGGGAGGGAAACGTGATGTCGTTGACGCCATGTTGCTGTGCCGGTGCGGAAGTGATATGGCGCGAGTGAGTAGCGGGAGAAAGATATTATAACAGAAAAGATAACAAGGAGAGAAGCATCCGTTGAAAAGTATAAACTGTATGTTCCTGCCTGACCGTCAGTAATAAATGATACCCGTTCTCTACCAACAAGTTGTATGGACTAATTCTATAAAGGTTACCACGTTAAACGAGACACGTTTCCAGACGGTCCCTACCACGTCATTGAGGCCAAGAAATAGCCTTACTAGTTTGTTTTGGGATGTTTGGAGCCTTGTTTTTAAGGCCTTGGAGGTGTTGTGATACCATGAGGAGCATGCATAATCGTGTGTGTTTGCATGAAATTAACACCTATCTCATTTGTGTAATCTGCACAAAAATCTAATTTACAAAAGCAATTTATGGATGGGGAGGGACTATCAGTGAACCACACAAAAAAGTGTCTACAGCTGCAAAGAATAACGAGGTGCATATAGGAGGGCACATGACATCTCTGCAGACTGCATCAGGTGAAAAGTGAAAGTGAAACTGACTGATTAACTGATTGCTCATTTTATTTATTTATAGCGACATTATTTGTTAAATGTCTAAATCTTGATAAGGGCCAAATGTGTTGTGGCGGTCTTATAGTAGCCTAAATAAATAAATCAATTCATAGCCTACATACGTTTTTTAAAAGGTCCCCATAAGAGGATATTATCGTTGTCTATACTGTAGGTGGGGACATAACAGTGGAGACAGTCAAACCTACTGTATGTTGTGTCTGTGTAATTCTCATACATTCTCTCTGGGCTAACTTCTAGCTGGTGAAATTAAACTGTAACTTCATTACAGAAATAAAACAACTTCATTGTACTGGAAACCCCCCAAGGATCCCTGGGGATCCCTGGACCCCACTTTGAGAACCACCGATATAAAGTATAGTTGTCTATAACTCAATAACGTTACAGTTAGTGGTCCTGCTGGAACACTTTGGTTCAGTTTGACTCTAAACATGCACCCCTAACCCCCCTAATTACCCTGAATAAGTATCATTCTTATGATTGTATTCATTCACTTGTTTCAGAGCCAGGAGAATCACAATCCAGTCCAGTCAGCAGCAGTCAGCTGAGGATGACAAGACATGATTTCTCTGTGGGCATCCTGCTCCTCATCGCTCTCTTAGAAGAGCACAGAGAGAACTTCTCCTCAACCAAGATGACAAAAAAAAAAAAAGGCTTGGGAGCCAGAGAAATGACTTGCAAAGGGTATGAGCTTACTGGGACACAATGCAGCAACGACCACAATTTTATTTAAGGCTCACAGCACACAACGTTTCGACCCCTTCGGGTCTATACTGTATTAAAACCTTGGGTGGTAACTCTTTCATCGTACACTAAAGACTCTATAGATTTTATCAACAAACTGAAAGCTATTGATGTACCCTCTGATTGTCTTCTAGCTACTTTTGATGTGTCCAGCCTATATACCAGCATTCCCCACAGTGGTGGTATTGAGGCTGTGAACTATTTTCTCAGACAGAGAGATCCCTCTGACAAACCCAGTACTGCTTGTATTAGTGAGCTCACAGAACTTGTGCTCCCTACTAACTACTTTAAATTAAAAAATGATTTCTATCTTCAAATCAACGGTACAGCAATGGGCAGCACCATGGCTCCTAATTATGCTAACCTGTATATGGGTTTGTTTGAGCTCTCTTATGTACTGGATTCTGAGGTGAACCCCTACTATTCCCACATACTCAGTTATCAGAGATATATTGATGACATATTTATCGTGTGGAATGGCACGTCTGAAAACGTGTCTGAAGCCTTTTCCATAATTACTTAAATTCATGCACTGAACACTTGAAGTTCACTCTTGAACATAGTGATTCCCACATTAGTTTTCTAGATGTCCTAATAACTAAGAAAGGAGGTTTCCTACAGACAGATTTATACCGGAAGCCCACCGACAGGAACACTTTACTCCATGGTGACAGTTTCCATCCTGCTCACCTCATTAGAAGCCTTCCCATCAGCCAGTTCCACAGGGCTAGAAGGATCTGTAGCACAGACGAAGGTTATCAGACACAAGCAAGTGACTTAACAAACCGTTTTCTGTCACAAGGGTACAAATCTGAATGGGTTCACACTGCATCTAAGCGTTTTGTCACACAGCGTTTTGTCACACAGGAAGAGTGTCTGAACCCAGTTAAACGCTCTAAACAAAAAAACATTTCTCCTCTGTGTATTACTAGATATTCTCCTATGGGTGCTGAATTTAGAAAGATCCTCTACAAACATTGGCATATTGTTGACACTGATCCTAAATTAAAAGTGGTCTTTAAAGAGCCCCCGAAGTTGGTTTTCAAACGTTCCCCTAACTTAAGGGACCAACTCATACGCTCTTACACCCCCTCCACCACCCCCTCTACCTTTTTATCAAACATCTCTGCTGGTAACTATAAGTGTTCAAATTGTGCTCAATGTTGCTATACCTCTAAATGTCAATCTTTTACTCACCCTCACAGTGGGAAGCAGCTGCCCATAAAAGGAGTGATCACATGTTCCACAACTTTTGTTGTTTACCTGATAAAATGTCCTTGTGGACTTTCATATGTGGGCAAAACCAGTAGAGCCCTACGTACCCGCATAAGTGAACACAGAAGCAACATTAGGTGTGGGGATGAACGAAACCCAGTAGCAGCTCATTTCAAGAAAATGGGACACAGTATTGCCTCTCTACGCTACTGGGGTATAGAGAAGGTAGATAGACCCCCTCGAGGAGGTGATCAGAATCGATTATTACTGCAACGAGAATCCTTCTATATATATATACATTAAATACCATGGCCCCTCATGGGCTGAATGAGGAGTTTGACGTTAAACCTTTTCTGTAATAGCTTCTTTTTTCTTTTTTTTTTAACCTTCTCTCTTTATTATACTGTCTTTTTGTCTATGCCTTCCCTATGGTACCATTTTTGTGTACCCGTTCACTTATTTGATCTGTGCATCTAGGCCTTGAGTGATGTCTATTTGGAGCTGCTAAACTATTGCTCTATTCCTAATGTGTCTTTTTTGGGATCCCAAAAACACCCATGTACTGCCTATAATTAGTCCATTGGCTTTTTTGCCTCTTAAAACTGTATTGTGCTGCATTATGTCATTACATCATGCCCACAAAAATGAATGAATTTCTATTTTTCTAAAAATGAATTAGAATGAATGAATTTCTATTTTTCTAAAAATGAATTGAATTTCTATTTTTCTAAGAATGAATTGAATTACTATTTTTCTAAAAATGAACTGTTTTTCTAAAAATGAACTGATTTTCTGTTTCTCCACTCATACTGTTTGTAGCCTGTCCCCTTAAGTTTGACTGCCAGAGTATTTTCATAAAGTACTCCCCCAGTGCCAGCAATTTTCGTGTTTTTTTATTTTTATATTTTGAATTTTTCTCATGAAAATAATTTAAGGGGACATAATGTAAAGACCCAGCACAAATCCGCCACTAGAGTGCAGCACATGACTGCTTGATCAGGTCGTTGGGTCTCTCTCAGCCTTCTTGATAGATTAGACAAAGAAAAACATGAAAACGGAAGTGACGTCGTCCCAGATTGTTTTGATCGCCAAAATGCCGTCGTGATACACGACGGCGATGACTGATCGTCACCCAGACCATAGATTATAGAAGAGAAACTGTCCGTTTGTCCGTCATACCGTGTGAAAGACCGTTTATTTACCTATTTTGGACGAAAATGACTGGGGAAAAGAATCAAAAACCGGAAACGGAATCCAGGTCATGAAACCGGATGCAGATGTCCGTGAAGTAAGTGGAACTCGAGAATAACATTGAATATTAAGCAGCATAGCGCAATCAGAGATTAAACAATGAACGCGCGTCCAGCGCGTCGAGCGCGTCGACGGCCAACTGGACAAAGTAGCACTTGACGCGTTATCGCGTCGTCCGCAGTCAAAGAGTTAAGATGGGGGGGGGGGGGTGTGTCCATTATCCCCGACACAGCTGGGACTTGATTGTTTGCTCCCTATTTTAACCTGCCTATGTCTGCACTCCTCATACAGTACCTGATGAAGACCCGAAGGGGTCGAAACGTTGTGTGCTGTGACTCGTGAGCCTTAAATAAAATGGTGGTCGCTGGAGCGTCAACAGTTTGCGGTCTTCCTCTTCTTTCTATATGGTGTGTACAGTCCAGCACCTGTACATTTTTATGGAGATGTGCGTGCATCCCTTTTGTTCTGAGACACAATGCAGCACCACATGGAAAGGGATGCTGAAGGTATACAAGGAGACACTGGCCCATAGTAAGCGGTCTGGTGCTGAGACATCTACACAGAGGAGGGCAGAAGAGGCATCAGAACATGTTGAGCCAGATCAGACCACATTTTAGCTTTCCTGAAAAAGTGAGAATGGTGAAGCATTTTTGAAGCACGTTGCTTTGGAGGACAGTTGTTGGCCTTTTGAGAAGCCTGTTATGTCTGCTATGAGTTGAGAACAGTTTACTTTATAAATTAAATTAACATATAAATTTATGAGTTGGGAACAGTTTGATGAATTACATTAATATATACATTTATGAGTTGGGAACAGTTTAACTTTATAAATTAATGTAATATACATTTTGTTTTACATAATTTTCATGCTAAAAGCACTTAAATGCAAATAAATATAAAATATATAAATTTTGTGTAAATTATTTTGTATGTTATTGCATTTGTTGCGAACGCGGGAGGAGGCGCGGCGAAGCCGCGCCTCCGACCAAGTGGAGCTTACTATATCATCGTGCTTGCGGTGTGTGTGTGTGTGTCCCATATTTATGGTCTCTTTCCGTCTGTGTTCACGCTCTCATTCTCTCATTGGCTCGCCGGCGAGAGATTGCGCCTGATCCCATTGCTTCACCGATCTGTCCGTCAACCCCCGCCCCGTTAACACAACATTACGAGCGACGCCCACTGCACTCTGGTTGGTTGCGAAATGAAACACTTCCTCATACCGAGTAACCTCGCATCACCAGTCTTTCCACCTCCGAGTACACCGACCCGCTGGGCCAGGCTTTTAGTTTTTAGCAAAACTAAGCAATAAAAGCCTGGAGATCGAGGCGAATCTGCGTTCGCCTCCAGCGTTCGCGCGTCTTACTTGTGTTATAGCAATTGACTGCAAATCAATGTTAGAAAGAAATGTAAACTTCAGAACCAGTTTATTTTAAATGTACACGCCATTCACATTTTACGTTCAAGTTACATTCATCATGGGGGCATGGTGGCGCTGTCGCCTCACAGCTAGGAGGTCCTGGGTTCTATATGGTCCTGGTCACTATACTGCCTCCCCCTGGTCAGCCGGGGCGCCTGGTGGAAGGGAAAGGAACTGGTTGGAATAACGTGTTCCTTCCACTCGCTACGTCCTACCGGGGAAACTCCCCCCTGTCAGGTGATAAGAAGCAGCCTGCTCACTCCTCATGCATTGAAGGAGGCATGAGTAATTTGTGCTTCCGTACGTTTACAAGCTTTATAGAAATGCTGATTTCCTTTTACAGAAGCACTTGGCACCTGCCCACAGAGCCAAAACTACTAGTAACTGGTGTACTGACCATGGTATTACTATGCTTGATTGCTGTAACTTATCAAAAAAGGAAAGTTATTCCCGGTATTCTACGGATGTCTGTAGTCCCGTCAGCCTGGGGTTTTTGCGAACGCAGCGGAAGGAGACGCGCCGAAGGCGCGCCTCCGCGCAAGTGGAGCTTACTATTCTTTCCATTTCAGCTTTCTGTTTAATCACAATACTCTTTGTTTTCACAAAATAACAACAATAATGTAATTTGGACATACACATTTAAATGTAAAAATATCGACTGAAAAAGCAGAACAATCTGATCAGGTGTATTTATTATAAGTACAGGTACAGCTGTCATAAAGTAAATGCACTTAGACACAGAACATAAACGCTGAAGAGAAGTCAACAATAATGAAGCTTTCTGCTTTCATCTAGTGCTGTGTCTTTGCACTCACACAGATTAAGACTGAGCCACACAACCCAATTCAAACTACTAAACTATATGTTATAACACATTTCATACAGAGGGGGAACAAATCGTAAGACACAATATACAAATCGTTGCTGTCGGAAAGAAACCTCTTATATCCACATTCTAACTTTGTGTTGGCCCTACTTGAATGCCCTACTTCATTGGTTCTCAAAGTGGGGTCCGGGGACCCCCAGGGGTACTTGAGGGGGTTCCAGGGGGTCCCCAGCTAAATGATGGATGGGAACCAAATGGACCCTTATGTGTCTGTAACTCTGTGTCTGTAACTCTGTGTCTGTAACTCTGAGAGTGTACAAATGGAACCAAATGGACCCAGACGGGTCCATTTGGTTCCATTTGTACACTCTCAGAGTTAAATTAACATTGATTTTACAATATAAATTGGGGTCCCAGGGATATAAATGCCATTAAATGGGGGTCCGTAGCCTGATGCATGTCAAACTGGGGGTCCTTCAAATTATTATTTTTTACGGCTAGAGCCGTAAAAATCTTCTCTTATGGGGGTCCCTGGCTTATCTTTTCAAATGGGGGTCCGCGGGCTAATAAGTGTCAATTTGGGGGTCCTTGACATGAAAAGGTTTGAGAACCACTGGCCTACTTGATCGTACTACAGCGCCACAAAAGCAGCAGATCCACAATTTCGAAATGCGACGCGTTTTGAGCTTGCCGATCTGCTACATATGCCGTTTTTTAATTTGAATCCTGAAAAGTGACAATTTTGGACATTAGGTTTACACCCGACGGATAAGAAATGGCTAAATGTAATGTATGTTAAAAGGATACTGCTGATGTTATTTTTCTACATTTCATTGCATAAATGTAATCATTCTATGTAAAAAAAAAACGGAGAAGTACGATATAAAATAAACTTTATACTTCATCACTGCTAAAGTGATGGTGATGGACATCGAGATATGGTATATGGATTTAAATCCACTTGGTAAAGTCTTCCTCCTGTATGAATCCTCTGGTATAGTTTGAGAATGCGATTTTCAATTAATTTCCTGGTGACGTTTTGAGATTATTATTTTCAATGAATCTCTTCCCACACTGCCCACAGTGTAGTAGGGTTTCTTCCTTGTATGTATTTTCTGATGAAGTTTGAGATAAACCTTATTTCTGAACCTTCTCCCACACTGGCCACATTGGTAGGGTTTCTCCCCTGTGTGAATTGACCTGTGAAATATGAGACTAGCCTTTACAGTGAATCTCTTACCACACTGCTCACAGTGGTAGGGTTTCTCCCCTTTATGAACGATCTGATGACTTTTGAGAGTTCCCTTTCCAGCAAACCTCTTACCACACAGATCACAGGGGTAGGGTTTCTCCCCTGTATGAGTTCTCTGATGACGTTTCAAATTACTAAAAAAGATGAACCTTTTCCCACAATGGCCACATTGGTGGGATTTCACCCCTTTGTGAACTAACATGTGACCATGGAGACTAGACTTAAAAGCGTATCTCTTACCACACTGCTCACAGTGGTAGGGTTTCCCCCCTGTATGAACGATCTGATGATTTTTTAGAGAACCTTGTCCAGTGAACCTCTTACCACACAGATCACAGGAGTAGGGTTTCTCCCCTGTGTGAGTTCTCTGGTGACGTTTGAAATTATCAGCAGATTTGAACCTTTTCCCACAGTGGTCACAGCAGTGAGGTTTCTTCTCTGTGTGAACTAACCAGTGTCTTCTGAGATTACACCTTTCAGTGAATCTCTTCCCACACTGCTCACAGTGGTAGGGTTTCTCCCCTTTATGAATTCGCTGATGACCTTGGAGACTAGCCTTTGTAGTGAATTTCTTACCACACTGCTCACACTCGTAGTGCTTCTCCCCTGTATGACTTTCCTGATGACGTTTTAAATTACCAAATTGGCTGAACCTTTTTCCACACAAGTTACAGTGGTAGGGTTTCTCCCCTGTATGAGTTTGCTTGTGTTTTGCAAGTGTACCCCTCAAAGAAAACCTCATGCCACATTGGTCACACTGATAGGGCTTCTCCTCTGTATGAGTTCTCTTGTGTTCTATGAGATGACCGCTCTGCCTGAACTTTTTCCCACACCGTTCACACTGGTAGCTTTTCACTCCTGTATGGACTGACTTGTGACTATTGAGGTTACCCTGTGAGGAGAATCTCTTGCCACATTGGTCACACTGGTAGGGTTTTTCCCCCGTATGAATTTTCTTGTGACTTCTGAAATGACCGCTCTTGCTGAACTTTTTCCCACACTGGTCACATTGAAAGCGTTTCACTCCTGTATGGATTGACTTGTGTTCATGGAGATTACTCTGTGAGCGGAATCTCTTACCACACTGCCCACAGGGATATGGCTTCTCCCCTGTATGAGTTCTCTGATGACTTTTTAAACTATCAGCACTTATGAACCTTTTCCCACACTGGTCACAGTGGTGAGGTTTCTCCCCTGTGTGAACTAACCAGTGCACTCTGAGATTACTCTTTTCACGGAATCTCTTACCACACTGCTCACAGGGGTAGGGTTTCTCCCCTGTATGAATTAGCTGATGACCTTTGAGACTATTCTTTGCAGTGAATCTCTTACCACACTGCTCACACTGGTAGGGTTTTGCTCCTGTGTGGATTAACTCATGACTATTGACCTTACCCTGTGAGTAGAATCTCTTACCACACTGCCCACAGGGATATGGCTTCTCCCCCGTATGAATTACCTGGTGCATTTTGAGTCTAACGTTTGTTGGGAATCTCTTATCACACTGCTCACAGTGGTACGGTTTCTCCCCTGTATGAATTGACTGATGACCTTTGAGACCCTGCTTTGCAGTGAATCTCTTACCACACTGCTCACACTGGTAGGGTTTGGGTTTGGATTTGGATTTTGGATTTGTATGGATTGACTCGTGCCTATTGAGCTTATACTGTGAGTAGAATCTCTTACCACACTGCCCACAGGGATATGGCTTCTCCCCCGTATGAATTACCTGGTGCATTTTGAGTCTATGGTTTGTTGGGAATCTCTTATCACAATGCTCACAGTGGTAGGGTTTCTCCCCTGTATGATTTAGCTGATGAACATTGAGACCATGCTTTGAAGTGAATCTCTTACCACACTGCTCACACTGGTAGGGTTTGGATTTGGATTTTGGATTTGTATGGATTGACTCATGCCTATTGAGGTTACCCTTTGAGTAGAATCTCTTACCACACTGCCCACAGGGATATGGCTTCTCCCCCGTATGAATTACCTGGTGCTTTTTGAGTCTATCGTTTGTTGAGAAGCTTTTCCCACACTGCTCACAGCAGCTAGGTTTCTCAACTTGATGTGTCGTCCGGTGTCTTTTCTGATCCTCTCTAGTGCTGAACCTTTCACCACATTGATCACAGTGCCAGGGTTTATATCCAATATGAATTTTCTGGTGACGTCTGAGGCAACGAACCGAGCTGTACCATTTCCCACACTGGTCACAGCAGGTAGGTTTTTTCACTGGCAGTTGGGCAGGAGAGACACCTGGGATGGAGAATGAAGGGAGATAAATAAACCATTCATTTAAAAATAAAAAGTGAACCAACATGTCTACTGATTACGTTCTAATATCATGATCATCTCACGCTACTAAACTTTTTTAGACAGTGCAGCAACAGCAACTACCAGGCCCGGATTGGACGTTGTGAGATTCGGTCAGATTACCGCCTGCCTGGTGACTGATTTGTGCCGAATGTGATTGTATTGTAAAGGAATTATAGACAGGCCTGTGTAATCACTGTGGTGAGTGATTCATCCTGCTTAATGTGATTGAAACACAAATACATTTGACAGATAATGCAAAGGTAGGTTTTTCTTCAGTTTGTTCGTGTTGTGAAACAATTGCAAAAAATCTGAAATAAAGAAATGTTGAAATAAAGATGTCAAGAAAAGCTTAAAGTTTACATAAGTAGAAGGAGATAAATATCTAATTGTTTTCTATGTGCTGTTCTTACGAATTGGAAAAGAGGGTTGACCATACATACAGTAGGGATGTGTGACGACAAATTTCACTGACGTTTAAATGTCTTTGTAACCGAATGGACGGAAAGTCTAAGATTAAAGGAAAACTCAGAAAATAGCCAAAATGGAGCATAATGTTGATCAATAAGGCCAAAACTCATAAGATGTTTTTTTTTATTTTATTTTCATATATGCCTATTAACACATTGACTGCCAATCATGTAGATCTACGCGAACCTCCGTAAAACCGCCACGTGCCAATCGCGTAGATCTACGTGAAGTGAATTTTTTTTTTTTTTTTTTTTTTTACTTTTTTTTTTTCCAATTTCACCCAAAGACCAAGGAGATATGATTAGTTGAAGATCTAGACTCCTATCCACCTCCTTGTTAACTTAAAACTTAAAAATGCTGTATTTCGGCTCCTGAGTACATTTTTTTTTCCAATGAAAAACTCTGGCACTGGCTAAAAAAATATGAAAATAATTCTGGCAGTTAATGTGTTAAGAGAAGACATGCTGAATACTACACTGTAAAGTTAATGCAGAGCTGCCAAGTCTCACCCTTTGAGAGTGAGAGTCACGCAATTTAACCTGTTCTCACGCCTCACGCCACACTTTTTCTCACGCTTTTCCCCCCCTCTAACAGCAAAAAAAAAAAGAATGGCAACCGGGTGGAAAACGGAACGCTCGTCCTTAAACACACTGCCCCATTTTTTTCGCGGACCGTGGTCGCCGGATTAGACCCGGGGTGAGGGTGTTTTAGGACGACGGTTGAACTGTCGTGCTTAAACACCCTCGCATTGACGTGAAACGCAGCCCCAAAACACACTCACCCCCATTTTTTCCCCCGACCGAGCCCGCCGGATATACCCGAGGCGAGCGTCTTTTGGGACGAGGCGTTCTTGCATTCCATCACACCCATTCACTGGCTTGTTTACAAGTCGAATTTGGGGAAATAAAATAATCAGGAGCTCAAAAACATAATGACAGGATACAAGAGCTATCTGTGCAAAAGCTGCAAAGTGTACAGATTTAAGCAAGTATTTTAAAACAGTGAAAGCTACAGAGGAAAAAGAAAGTGTTTAGACGATATGACGAGGTATAGAAGAGGAGGACACAGAGAATGTTGCGGTCATCAGAGATCAAAGGATTTAGCTGCTGCCATTCTGATAATGTCAGGAGCAACCAGACAACACTACGAACAGGTAGGGTCCATGGTAGCCCTGGTCCAGAGCGTTAGTGAGTTAGAGAGAACTCACTAACGTTCTGGACCAGGGCTATGGTCCACGTGTTTCCAAATGGACTGCTGTCTGCACAGAACCCTATCCATCAGATCCAAAGTAGACTAGGTTTAAGACCATGTATTATGCAAGTACATAATGAGGTTGACCAAAGTTTCTCAGCTGCATTATATTTGTTATTAGTGTCTATATGTCCTCTGAAACAAAGGGGTTTATAGTGAAAACTTACTTACTGTAATCTGCTTTATAAATAAAGCACTTTGAAACTGAAGATGATGGCCAATGTTGATGATAATTGATTGATACAAAATAAATAAACCCCCCCCCTGCAACGTTTCCTTTTTGCCACACATCTACACTTCATGGAGTACATTTTTTGTACCGAATTAAAGTAATAAAAACCGGAAATAAAAGGGAAATAACCGCAAACCGAACCAAACCACAAACCGCGCGCGCAATGGTCACAGTGCTTTTGTATCGAAAAAGTATCGAACCGTGACTCAAAAATATTGAATTGAATCGAACCGTGGATTTTGTGAACCGTTGCAGGCTTAATGCCTATATATGGGCATATCGGTTGGAACAGTGGTTCAAGTCAACCTCCAATCGGACCAAATTCATGCTGGGTCATCATTGACACCAGCATGGTGTACTGTATATAACCAGAATAGACGCCATATATGGGAATGTTACGTTTGTGACTTGGGGATGGACAGTGGATACCACAAACGTTTGGATCCTTTAGGATTTTAGCGATTCCGGTTCCTTAACGATTCCCTCTTAATACATTGCGTGCCAATCGCGTAGATCTACGCGAACCTAAATAATTGCGCAGCGTGCCAGACGCGTAGATCTACGCGAAGTGGTATTTTTTTTTCTTTTTTTTCCCGCAGGTTCACATTTCATTGTAGGCCTCGTTCGCCACGACACATTTCATTGTAGCACCGGAAACGGAAATATCCGTATCCGGAGATTTTCGTTCCCATCCGCCTCCACTCTAAAGCGGAAACTAAATCTCCATTTTCTCGGTTGTTGTTTTTCTCCTCGCTGATCGCTGTTTAACATAAACCGCTGTAGCTTCAAAATGGACGATCGCCGATCGAAACGGTCTTCTCTGGGCGTCTCACACAGCTACCCTGTGTGTCTACAAACAGTTGAACGCGCGATTTTAAGGTATTTAGCGAGGTCTGTGGAGACGTGAAAAAATATGAATAAATAAAAAATCGCTGGCACTGTTTGAGTACATTATGATATTAAACTCTGGCGTGTAATGTGTTTACGGTTCGATTCCTTAGTGGGTCTATTTAGTTCCATTTGTACACTCTGAAAAGAGTTATGTTTGGTCCTTGAAATAAATGGTTTGAGACCCACCGGTATTGTAATTGTACAGCAGACATGAAGTCAGTCCACATACCAGCTCTGACGGTGCGATGAACCGATCCAACAATGTTGGAGCCGGTTCCTGCGGTTCCTCCGGCTCTGGCTCCCAACCCTGGGGGTGCGTATCGCCGAAGACCCCTCTCCAGCTCTTTAGTAAACACAAAATACATTTTCAGGTCGAGATACCAGTTTCATCCAACGAGGATAGAGACTTTAGACTAGACTAGAAGTGTATGTTAGAGATGGTCAAGCTGTGTCCGGTCAGTAGAGGAGATCAGTCCAAAGCATCACTACAACTGCTCTGCAACAAACAAAGAGGCTCCCAACTAAGACACATCTGACTTGGTGCCACTGTGGTAGGGAGGGGCGACATGACTTAAAATCAATGATTATATCAAACTTTTGCCTCAATTACGATTAACGACATATATGTATTTATGAAAGTAGTAGAGAAAATAGCAGAGCTTGTAGATTGGATATTTTCTCTATTTGTGTGCGCCACCTTTGTACATCCACCAATTGTACAATTAAGTGTAATACGAGATGGATTAGTATGAATACTAATTGATATTTAATTTTTTTTGTCAATTTGTTAACAAAAAAGCCTGTTCCAGATATCAGTTTTGATGTATTTTCAGTTAATTGCCCAGCTAATCTGTGGTCATGAACTTCTCACACCTTTAGATTTGTTTTAGTAGTAGAGAAGCGATCTACAGATGGTTGGATGATATGCGACAGAGATCAACTATAGAGCGTTGAGCTTTTACAATTATTCACGTCTTCTTGTGAAAAAAAGAACAGCATAAAAGAAAGCGAGAGAGAACATGAAACTTACTGAGGAGGTCCAAATGGTCTTTAATATCAACTGTACTGGCTGGTGTTCGAGAACTCATCTTCACCTGCAGTTTGGACTCCACATACTGGTCTGGAATGAAGGAATAGAATAAGAACCAGGGCTACACAATTAACAGGGACTTTTTCCTTGTAAAATAGTATTTTTATATTGTGATGTTGCAACTTTTACTTCAGTAAAAGATCTGAGTACTTCTTCCACCACTGAAAACAGTACATACCTATCCTGTACAACTTTACTACAGGCGTTAGATCAATCAGTCCACATGCCTGGTCCATCTCGTTCTGTTCCTCTGACAATGTTTTAGAGACCATCTCTCTTGATACCACAGACCTCTCCCTGTGGGGTTCTGTACAATTCACCAGTAGGGAAAAAGAAAAAGAAAAAAACACTTTAATAGTTATCATCCAGCAACATTGAACCCAGTGGGGTTTTTCTGTTTAATCAAAACAACATTTTAATCACATCAAGCTATTGCAGAGAGCTGTTGTGCGGTGTAAAGGTTTAATCCACCATAATGGTGACTGCACACTGAAGAATAAAGGTACAGGAAGTTTAACATTCATAGTTGGTTCCTGAGTTGGTCAGGTGTTAAGGTAGCTCTCCACCGCACCGACGTCGGCGGCGGTAAGTGTTGGAAAGCGTTTGTTTTGCCGAAATTCTGCTGTTGAATGGGCGGTGGCTACACTGTGGCGTCGGAAGTTGTAGGGAAGCATCGAAAGCCGACCGAGCCGACCGTAAGAGAGCAGAGGGCTTGTTGTTGAAAAAGACATCAAGCCATAGGCTATATTAGCACCATCGCAGCCGTCTGTCTGTGTCTGCTTTCAGGGGTTTTTTTTCTTCTTTTTTGAATAAAAATTTGAAGATTTTCTGAAAACATAGGTTAGGATTTAGAAGGCGTTTTTTGGGTTAGTGGAGAGCTACCTTTACGGAAGACCTCGCCATGTATCCATCTTTGTGATTAGCACCATGGTTTCACCTGCACGCAACGACGTGACATAGTAACGGAGAGGTGATGTTAAGTCTCTAGGCATTTACACCTGCTGGATGCTTTATCTTCTTTGTTCATTTGTGGCAGCGGGACAACTTGGCACTGCACATCAGCTTGCTTACTACAAGGTTCCCACAATCTTTTACCAATTCATTTTCAAAACTTATCCGTAACTTTTCCAAAGTATTTGACCCCATTTCCAGGCCTATATCACGTACAGTATATGGTTCAGTCAGATAACTCACGAATAGATTGAACCAATATTATAGAATGAGAATACAAGTGTGGATGTAATATTTTATCTTGGCGTTCAGGCTCTGCTACATTTTTCTCCCTGCTCAGCACAATTTAGACAACCATCATTAACCTTTAAGAGCAGGGAGATAGATATATAATAACAACCCCCCCCATGGGGAACAGAACCAATAGCAGAGCCCACTGGTGGTGCTGGGATGGTGGTGGGAGCAAACGCCGCATGACAACACCCATAACACACAAGCGGATGGAACACATATTTTGGGTGAGCTTAAATAGCCTGCCCGATTGGACATCTGATTGCCATGTTGTGTATGAGGTTGTGACAAATGCACATTATATTTATTATATTTATCTGCTTGATCTATGGGTGTTATTATGTCTGATTGATATGTAACATCTGATCTAAGTTTATGCATGTTATTATGTACGAGTGATATGTGACATGTTGGACACTGAGATATATGGACATTTCCTATTCACTTGAGGGGTAATGGGGCTGAGTGCTGCGGGTGATTGGAACATTGGAGCCACCCGACTTTACAAGTAGAGGGTGTGGCACGGGGGGAGGGAGGATCAAACAAACAACCTGTGTACTAGAATCCGAGAGGATTCTGACGGAGCCGCGGGTGAGATAACTCCATTCCGGTCGATTACAATTAGGGGTACCCCGAACTTATTATTATTTGGACCGTGTATCAGTACGTTTGCGTTTCGTTTTGGATCATTAAAGGACACAATAGACATTCTCGGGTCCGCGGATTGAAGAGGCCGTTTGGACTATAACGAGGGGCTGTTTATTATTGTCACGCAAAGCGAGTGAGCGTCTGTTTGCGGTAGTGTTCTGACGTCATCGTGTAATTGTTTATTATTTACGTTTGAACTGGTGGTCTAAGGGGTTTCTGGACAAAGTGTTGATTGTTCATTTGTTGTTTTGGGTGTTTCTTTTGTGTATTAGGGGAAGAGATAGGGACAGACGTCTATTTTAAGAGCCTGCAGTGTACTGTTTATTTGCCATTTGATTTGTGAATTATTATTTTTGTGGCTTAATGATATAAAGTACCTCAGCTAAAATCCTGCCGATCTCGTTGTTTTTCCTTTAGTTAATAATTATCCTTCAGAGTAAAAGGGGGATTGTTACAAGATATGGGTCTTGCATGACGCTGTATACAGCCACATAGTAATGAGCATGCATGAAACCTCTCGAGTGTATGCTGCCTGAACCAACTCGCAGGCTACGTATAATTGCAATAATGAGGCTCTTACTTATTGTGATATCTTGCCATGATCATCAAATACTGAAACGGTGACAAAAGAATAGAATAAAAGAAATCAAAGGAAAATATAACATACTGTAATAAATAAACTGTATATATATATATATATATATATATATATATATATATATATATATATATATATATATATATATACAGTATATATATATATATATATTATGGCTTCTGCGTAGAGTTTGAAGCATTTCTCTATTGTTTTTTTTCATCATGTATCATTTAAATGTATTGGTGTTTCCTGTCTCAGTAGTAAGTCTAAGTAAGTCTAAGGTTGTTGTAGGTACTATGTCTAGGACACTGGTTCAATTGGTACTTGAGGGGGTTCCAGGGGGTCCCCCAGCTAAATGATGGATAGGAACCAAATGGACCCATATGGGTCCATTTGATTCCATTTCTACACTCACAGAGTTAAATTAACATTGATTTTACAATATGAATTGGGGTCCCAGAGATAGAAATGCCACTAAATGGGGGTCCGTAGCCTAATGCATGTCAAACTGGGGGTCCTTGAAATTTAAATGGTTGAGAATCACTGCTAGGGCCGTAAAAATCTTCTCTTATGGGGAGTCCCTGGCTTATCTTTTCAAATGGGGGTCTGTGGGCTATTAATAAGTGTCCATTTTGGGGTCCTTGACATGAAAGGGTTTGTGAGCCACTGGTCTAGGACTATTATTCACTTGATGTTGAGTATGGCTTCTGTAGTTCACTACATTTGGGACTACAATTCCCTTGATGGCTCTGGTCAAGTCACTGGAATGTTGGACACAGGTGTCTTGTATTGGCTATCAAGTGATAGTGATGACACTGCTTCAACACTTATGTACTTCTGCATTCACTCCCTTGTGAATAACTTTAAGGCAGGGGTCTTCAACAGGGGGTCCTGAGCAGTGGTGGAAAAAGTACTCAAATTATTTACTTAAGTAAAAGTACCAATATTGCCATATAAAAATACTCTGTTACAAGTAAAAGTCCAGAATTCAAAATTTACTTGAGTAAAAGTACAAAAGTATTGGCATCAAAATGTACTTAAAGTACCAAAAGTAAAAGTACTAAATATTTGAAAATAGCAGATCTACAAGCTCACAACGCGTCGCGACACGTTGTGAGCTTGTAGATCTGCTATTTTCAAATAGCCTATGTATAAATTAGGGTTAAAGAGGTTAATGCATGTTTCCTAATATAATCATTTATATCTGAAAAGTAACTAGTAACTAAAGTTTTCAACTAAATGTAGTGAGTAAAAGTACAATATTTGCCTCTGAGATGTAGTGGAGTAGAAGTAAAAGTATTGGAAATTGGAAATACTCAAATAAAGTACAAATACCTCAAAATTGTACTTAAGTACAGTACTTAAGTAAATGTACTTGGTTACTTTCCACCACTGGTCCTGAGAGATACTGCAGGGGGGGGGGGGGCGCCAAATCTTTGTGTGATAGGGACTTTATTTATTTATCTTTACATGGATAGTTCACCCCCGAAATGACTCTTTCGATTACACACCCCATGGAGACTTGAATTCATGGAGATTGTTTTGTTTTTGTCTCATTCCTAGGCCAATAATGTGATGACCGACGGTGGCTCCGGTAGGAGACTCAAAGTGTCAACTTTGAGACTTTAAGTGTCAACTTTGAGTCTCCTACCGGAGACATTAGCATCTTTGCTAGGGGACACGGGGAAAACATGCAAACTCCACACAGAAAGGCCCTTTTGCCAACCCCACATAGGGTATGAGTACTGTTGATGCGGAGGGGAGAACATGCCCCCAGCGCCCACAGCGTACACAGGACCTTCTAGCTGTGAGGCGACAGCGCTACCGACTGCGCCACCGTGCCCCCAGCACATCGTAGTACTAAAATGAACAGCCGAATGGTTGGTGACTATATAAATATTATGATTATCATTGGCATTATTGCCATGAGAATCGTATACTGAAATGTGGTGAAACAAAGAGAGAGAGAGAGAGAGAGAGAGAGAGAGAGAGAGAGAGAGAGAGAGAGGAGAGAGAGAGAGAGAGAGAGAGAGAGAGAGAGAGGGAAACTTACTGAGGTTCAAATGGTCTTTAGATTCCTCTTTAATCGAAACAGTCCTGGCTGGTGCGGGAGAACTCATCTTCACCTGCAGTTTGGAATCCACAGACTGGTCTGGAATGAAGTAAATAGAAGACACTGATTTGACATGAGTTGTAGATTTTCACATGGTTTGATGATGAAGGTTCAATATAAAACTGAGGAATGAGGGTGTAGCAAAGACAGAGCCGTGACCCAAAATACATCTCCAAGCTTTAAGAGATGATGAACTTTGGTAAAACATTGAACATTATCCATCATCTTCATAATGATCTTTGAACAACAACAGGGGTGTAGCACATATTCAACCACACATGATGAGGATGTTGCCAGATATTGACACAAATCCTATTGACAGAAATAGGAACCGTGGCTCAGAGCAATTGGGCTGCAGACATTTCTGGCTTGCTGGAAACGTGTTACTGTTTTACTAGCAGTGGCTTATGTCTGCAGCGTAGAGGATCCAAATGCAACGGCCAGAGGCAGAGGTTATGTTGTCAGTCACCCCCGTCTGTCTGTCTTACATCTGTCAACGTAAAACAAACCTTTTTTTTGCATGCTGCCAGTATGTGCATTCATAACCTCAGAGCCACCACACATACCACATGGTCACAACGCTCTGATCAGCGAGTCCTTGGATCAATCCCGGTCGTCTCGGCCATTTGCTGAATGTTATCCCCCTACTCTCTCTGCATTCCCTGTCTCTCTGCACTGTCAATGTCAATAAAGGCAAGATTTTGCCCAAAAATATATTTAAAACAAAGACTGTGACACAGACTGTGCACGCACACCCGATGCAGTCGGAGAGACCACAGCACCAAGGACAGACGCCTTCAGTTTGTTTGTTTGTTTGTTTGTTTGTAGTAACATACAAGTGCAAGAAGGTGGCTACGTTTACTATGATAACCTGATATCATCTGGAACATGTGCAAGTGTCATTTTCCACAACACACACTAGAGAGCAAACATGGCTCCCAGTTTGATGTCAAATTCTAGGACAGAGTTTTGTTGTATGCAGAGAGGAGAGAGGAATCTGCAAAGCACTTTGACATTGACCCTAAAATAATCCGGTATCAGAAAGAAGAAACAAGAAAGAAATGACTTGAAGTCATATTCTACCAGGTGCTGTGTGTGTGTGTGTGTGTGTGTGTGTGTGTGTGTGTGTGTGTGTGTGTGTGTGTGTGTGTGTGTGTGTGTGTGTGTGTGTGTGTGTGTGTGAGGCACAAGTACAGGTCATGTTGTACTTGCCCACAGGTCTTGCCCACTTGTCCGAAGAGTAAATCATCCATTATAAAAGGATAAGCAACATTTTGTTAACCGTTCAATGTAACGTGTATGTTTTACTTTCTACGTGCGAATTCTGGGGCTGTGCGAAGAAAAATGGCATACCTCAATGAGACCATTTATTTTATTTAGAAAGTGCTAGCCTAATCACTGTCATTCAAGCAAAAATGTATAGGACTATAGCCTACCTATTGTGGTACAAAACATAAATCCTTCTGCAGTGAATTACAATATTAGAATTGTGCTGAATGGAAGATTGAAGGAAAAAAAAATGTGTTACTGACTTATAAAGATCCAAGCATCAAAATGTTGTTGGAACTTGTACCACAGATTGTTCTACATACACAGTAAATTATCTAATGGAGAAAATAAAATATTAAGCAAGAAAATGAAATGGACAATAATAAATAAATAAAATTAGCCTACAGATATACAGTTTTAGGAATACTCTAATACAGGGGTCTTCAACGTGTTCAGGCCAAGGACCCCCTAGCTGAGAGAGAGATGAAGTAGGGACCCCCTCTATATTGTATGAAATTGTGCTTGCAGATTAAACTTTTTTTGTTCCAACTTGGTCTGCTCTGGCAAAAATAGCCGATCTACAAGCTCAGTTGTGTTTGTGGATCTGCTATTTTTGGCTAAAGTTCTCCACAGAAATAGGATGCTAGTGGTTATTGTAAAACTCTGTACTCTGAGGACCCCCTAGGGGTCCCGGACCCCCTGTTGAAGACCCCTGGTCAAATAAGGGACTTGTCTTAGACAGGCATGTAGAGAAGGGCACTTCAGAGTTAAATTTACACTGAGCTTATTGAGAGTTGACAAGTGTCTATTGTGATGAGCGTGTGGAACGGCTGTTGTAAATCACAGATGATTAGTAGATGCTGCGCTTTCAAACTGGCCTACTTTTTATGACTAAATTACTTTATGACTCTCAGCCCCTCGATCTGTCCCTTAGAGGCAGAATGAACGGCACTGTGTTGTGTTAGCATGTAGCTAACGCATCAGCACAGACAGACAGTTGAATGCGACGTTGCCTTCAGAAGGAAAACAACAACAAACATATAGGCTAGAATTGCGGATGGGATGCATGCAGGCGTTGTGAGCTTGTAGATAAGCTGTTTTCAACTGAGCTGGTGTGTGCGTGACTGCGTGTGCGTGTGTGTGTGTGTGTGAGGAACTACGGAGAGGGGTAGACGAGCGGAGCTGTTCAGACGATCTGCAAGACCACAACGCGTCGCTGATGGAAGCGGTGTGGGCTTGTAGGTCAGCTCATTTGTGTTGCTTGTGCTAGACAGGGGAGGGGGCGTATGATCCCATAGCATGGGAGTACGGCCTGTCTCCCCATTGGCTTAAAGGACAGACACAAAGCCAGGACAGCCAATGACAAATAGGTGTCGCATAGGTGTCTAATACGGTGTCTAATACATGTCAAGTGTCCCAGCCTGTCTATAGACCCGGCGCTCTTCGAGCACCTGGTAAAAAAGGTGAGCTGATGTTAGCAGACAAGGTGAGCAGGGGTCACTGGAGGAGGAGAAAGACAGTTGGTGAGGATTTAGAGAGGAGGCTTTCAGAATGAACTCAGTTAATGCGGGACAAACATAGCGGAGTATTAAAAAAGAATACAGTGACAAAACTAGAAAAAGTGCTCCTCGGAGCACAGGTCTCCGCCAGGTCAGGTAGGTTATTGTGGCCTCCTGGTGGCGCTATAATAGGCCATTGTGAAAAGGGTGGCCGTTTCTTCTTAAGCCTTTCACGGCAATGGGACACTGCATTCATGATTTGAGGCATTTTGTTCCAAAAATGTGTTTTGCTAAATTAGACCTGCTGGTGGCGCTATAACAGGCCAATGTGAAAGGGGTGGCATTTCTTCCTCAGCCTAGTGGGAATGTGCGTGCACATTTTCACGGACATCCTAAGCTGAGTGCATAATTTGAGGCATTTTGTTCAAAACGGAGCAATCCTGCAAACTTTGGAAGCCAACCTTAGCCAATGAGGATGGAATATGGGAAATCGGACAGATCCGTGTTCATCACATGACTATAGAGATACTGTGTACCGATTTGCATGACGTTTGGATAAAATCTGTAGGAGTAATATGAAAAAAAATTGTTTTGCACAAATCGGCCTCCTGGTGGCGCTATAACAGGCCCATGTGAACAATTTTGGGCAGAGGTTCTGAATTGGCATCCAGGGAGTGTGTGTGCACAGTTTCGCAGCGACCGGGCCAACGGTTCCAGAGATTAGCTGGTGACAGACGGACACACACACGGACACACACACGGACGGACGGACGGACAGGGGGTAAAACATGCTCTCTCGCCATGCCTTTCGGCCTGGCGGAGACAATAAAGTGACGTCGATCTACCATGCAGTGAGTGATAGAGGCAAGATGTTTGTGGCTAGCAATGGTTGGCTAGGAAAATGTCTACAGCAGGGGTCGTCAATGTTTTTCAGGCCAAGGACCCCTTGAGAGAGAGAGATATGAAGCAGGGACCCCTACGTATAAAATTATGTTGCAGATTAAACTTTTACATAGATTTAAAAAAAATAGCTTCATAGACTAGTTTGACGTAACTATCGTCAGTGTTAAAATTTTGCAGATGCTCTTAATCCAGAAAGAATTACAATAAGCAAGGACAACACAAGGTAATACATCAAATGCATAGAAATAGTAATCTAGGATCAGAGGTATAAACCAAGAACTTATCATCAGTCTAACAGTAGAATATCCAAAAAATATATAATCTGTACAATGAAACTATACACACTATAAGATGCCAGGTTAACAATTACGTGGCATCTGTCTACATAACATGCCATCTAAATTACATTTTGGGCAAATTGTGGAAATGTATGTTTATCTTTGCTATTAATATGTTGGATTCATGTGAAACTTTCAGACATTCAACCTTAAACCCTCAATACTTGACCTGAGACTCTGTACTTGGTCTGCTCTTTTTCCCCTTTACAACCAAACCTCTTTGCTGCAAATGTTCCCCACAGAATAGGAATGTTAGGGTTAAAGTTGTTAATATATATATATATATATATTTTTTTTTGTTCCTATAACACAAAGATTTGGCGGTCCCCCTGCAGTAACTCTGAGGACCCCCTAGGGGTCCCGGACCCCCTGTTGAAGAACCATGGTCTACAGCGCATTGACACCTACAGCGCATTGACACCATGAACTTCCTCTGATAACAGTCTGTAGGCCAGAGGTTCCCCAAACATTTCAGCTCAAGACCCAAAAGAAAACTTGTGTGTCTCCACGGAAACCAAACAAAAACAAAAATATATTAAAAAATAATCACTCAAGGACTATTTAATTATCAATCACAACGAGCCCAACGTGTCACGTTAAAAGTTTGATCAAAGCTGTAAAGCTGTAATTAATGCTAGCATATACTTTGAAATGTGTTACGTGATAACATAATTAAGTTTATGGTGCGGTTTTTATTTTGTCATGCCTTTGCACAAAAGAAGTTGTACTCTTGGAAGTGACAATGAGAACCAAAAACTAACAATTTTAAAGATGGCTCCTGAGTGGTATTTTTATGACTCATGGATTAAAGCAAAATAAAATCTCATGACTGAAAAGGTTTAGATTCATGAAACAGCGTGAAAGGAGCCCCAATCCCCCACAAACACTAGCGCTGAGTTTCATAAAGAATTAGCATGTAGAATTATGATGTTTTGTTAGCCAACCAGTTGAAGAATTGATTGACAGATTGACGCTAAAGTTGGCCATACCAGCCCTGACAAAAGAAGGATAGTCATTTTGTATTTTAAAACTAAATGCCAGACGCCAGAGGGTTAACCATTGCGTTTATGAAGTATCTGAGATCATTAGGATTTCCTGGAAGATTGAACATGAATTCTAATGCTAGTTTGACCACTTCAAATACTTTTTTTTATTTTTTATAATTGTTTTTATCCCACGATTTTGTAACCCTTATTTTTCACCCGGTGCCAATTTTCTAAGTAATCCTGGGCACTACACTCCCCTCACCAGCCTAGGGAGGCCAGGGCCGAGCTCATGCCTCCTTCAATGCATGAGAGCCAACTGACCTTCTTATCACCTGACAGGGGAGAGGTTCCCTGGTTGGACGTAACGCGTGGAAGGAACACGTTATTCCAACCAGTTCCTTTCCCCTCCATCAGGCGCCCCGGCTGTCATGGGGGAGGCGGTATAGAGACCAGGATTACTACATGTTTTTGTGAGGGTATTAACTACCCTAGGAGACACGGGGAGAACATACAAACTCCACACAGAAAGGCCCTTTCGCTAACCCCACCTAGGGTATGGGCGCTGATGACGCGGAGGAGAAGACACGCCCACAGCGTCCCCGGCGGGAAGCGAACCCAGGACCTTCTAGCTGTGAGGCGACAGCGCTACCGACTGCGACACCGTGCCCCCTCAAATACACTTTAACACTACCACCACCAGGCCCGTAGCCTACGGGCCGATAAATCCAACCGTTGTGACAAAATGCACATTATATTTATTATATTTATCTGCTTGATCTATGGGTGTTATTATGTCTGATTGATATGTGACATCTGACCTATCTATGCATGTTATTATATACGTGTGATATGTGACATGTTGGACACTGTGAAATATATGAACATTTCCTATTCACGTGAGGTAATGGGTCTGATCACTGGGGTGATTGAGTGATTGATGCCACACTCTACTTGACAAATAGAGGGTGTGGTGCGCGCAGAGCTCAGATCACCCAAACCTGTGTAGCAGAAGCAACAGGAGAGAGAGAGAGGAGATCTCCTACAGGCGCCAGCATTACAGAGTTTAAGTTAAAGTTTTAGACGTGATAGTAAGCTGCAGCCAACAACAAAGAACATTCGAACCCAGCGGACTTGCGGAGGAAGAAGCCTACCATTGCTGCCGTGGGAGACGAGCGCTGTAGTGTTTGTGAACGTGACGCCGGTCGGTGTTGGAGTCGGGAGGAGCCGAGGCCAGCGGTGAGGCAAATCCAAGCGTCTAAGTTTCTTTGTGGATTACAAATTATAGGGGTACCCCGCCCGAACGTTAGTTATTATTTGGACGCCAGTGCGGAAGATCGATTACGTTTTCGTTTGGATATAAGGACACAATAGACATTCCCGAGACCGTGGTTGCACAAGAGGCCGTTCGGGCGTTAAAGAGAGATTGTTTGCTATTGTTTGTCCAGCGAGTAGGCGACTGTCCGTGCCGCGCTCTCTGAATATTGTAACTGACGTGGGGACTTTGGATATTGTTTACGGGGGAAGTTGTGATTTGGGTGGGAAGGGGTTGTTGAAAGAAGTACTGTTTTTGTTTATCTGTTTGTTTATTTATTTCGTTTATTAGGGAAAGAGTTAGGGACAGAAGTTTATTTAAAAGCCGAACCGTATTATTTATTTACCATTTGTTTTGACAATTGTTTATTTTGTGGCTAATTTATATAAAGTAATTTAAGTTCAAACCTGCCGATCCTGTTGATTTTCCTTTTAGTTAATAACTGTCCTTTCAAGGTAAAGGCCGATTGTTACACCGTAAAGCGCCGATCCCGTAGCCTACGGGCTGTGGTGCTTTTTCCTTTTTTTCGAAAAAAAAAAACTTTTTTCAATTTTCTATACGGCACATTTCATTGTAACACCACCGGAAACGGAATTATTCGGGATCACGTTTTGCCGATCCCGTCGGCCTCCATTCTAAAGCGCACACTAAAACACCATTTTCTTCGATTGTAGTTTTTCTCCTCACTGATCACTGTTTAACATAAACCGTTCTAACTACAACATGGCGGCTCCGTTTGACACGTGGTTTTCACTGGTAGACACAGGGAGATCTCCGCGATGTATACAAACAGTGCACAGCTCAATCTTAAGGATTTTAACGAGGTCTATGGCGACGTGAAAAAAACAAAAAACAACAATAAAACGTTGGCACTGGTGAGTACATTATGAGATTAACCTCTGGCGGTCAATGTGTTAATCTTAAAATAATGAATAACCGAAAATAGGCTATCTACAAGCTTACAACACGTCATCAGTACATGGTACTGCTTCCATGGAAGACGTGTTGTAAGCTTGTAGATAGCATGTTTCAGTACATGGCATGCTTCCATAGAAGACATGCTGACTTCTATGAAATCCAAATGATTGAAATGAGTCGTGGCGATATCATGATATCACTATTGTGATGTTTTTGTCATGGAGAGAGAGAGAGAGAGAGAGAGAGAGAGAGAGAGAGAGAGAGAGAGAGAGAGAGAGAGAGTAAAACTTACTGAGGTCCAGGTGTTCCTGTTTAATAGAACCAGTCCTGGCTGGTGCTGGAGAACTCCTCTTCAGCAGCAGCTTGGACTCCACAGACCGGTCTGGGTTGAAGGAATGTAATAAGGACTTTGAGTTGACGTAGGCTGTACATAAATGTTTAATGTAAACACATCCCGCCCCCACAATAAATACATAAATAAAACCTCAATGGACCTACAAGAATCTCTTATGTGAACTATTTTGATCTCAAAACTGCTCATTTTGCCAGAAGGAGAGACGTTCGAATCTCTGTTTATTAACAAAGGGGATTATGTTGTATAATTAAATAACTACAAGCAACGAAGCATCACACAGCAAACATGTCTGTCTCATATAAAGAATAGGAATTGAAAAAATCCCAAAAAGGAAGCACATCCCAAATTTCAAATCAACGGAGGACAAAGTTCCCCTTTTTTTATTGGCACACACCAATATATGAACGCTTACGTTTCACTAGTAAAACACGATACATACCGATGTTGTACAACTTTGCTACGGGCAAGCAGCCCGGGTCCCGGGTGCGTCTCTCGCCGTTCCTCTGATGTGAATGTGTTTTGGAGGCCGTCTCTTGATGCTGTGGACTTCTCCATGTGGCGGCCTGTGAAAAATAAAAATGCAGTCATCATTTAACAACCTTACATACCACATAGATAGAAGATCACTGAAGAGTTTCAACACATGGTGGTTTTTCTGTTCGGCCATAGCAACACAAAGCTATGAAAAAGCCTTCTGGCAAAAGATGATGGTTGCCAGATCTGCTTATTATAATTTCACCGCAAGATTCTACAAGATCTACAAGCTCACAACGCGTCGCATCGCGATGCGTTGTGAGCTGGTAGATCTGCTATTTTCAAATAGCTGATGTATAAGTTAAAGTGCTCATGTGGCCCATAGTCACTTCTTTTGGGCTGGTTTTCCTAGGCTTAGTTGCTTGTTTCTCTCACAGAATCTGGCAACACTGCCCATGGCATGACAAGCCAGGACTATGCAGTGGAAACATGCCATTAAAAAAACGCAAAGAGAGAAAAAGGCGTCGTATTCAGCGACTCTGGAGTCTGCTGGTTGAATAAGTAAATTATGAATATTAAAATACAAGCATACCTCTGCATCATCCTCCTGGAAGAAGAGTTTGACGACTCCACACAGATGAGCATCTTTATTCACAGTTAAAACCAGCGGTGGCTGGTACATCTGGGTATAACTCCTCTCCTGGTACATCTGGGTAGAACTCCTCTCCTGGTACATCTGGGTAGAACTCCTCTCCTGACAACACAGAGAGGGGAGGAGAGGTAACTGAAATATTAAATCATTTAAAATCATCGTAGGGAAACAATGTTATTACACATAGATAAAGCATGTATGTGGCTATGAGTTTTGCTAAAATTACATTAATAATAAATCGCAATATAACACAATATAGCCTATTGAATCATGTCCCTTGTATCGTGACACTTATCAGATCACCAGATTCTTGCCAACACACAGCCCTATCAGCAGTGTGTTGTGCTGGGTGCGGGCAGCGACCGAAAGCCAGTGAAAGGAACAGACACAAGGGGGAGATGTGAGACTTTTGGAAGCCAGGCATGCCTACTGTAGGTATTCTGGATTATTTGGAGGGGCTTCAGTGAGCAAGCTTGAGAGGCCAGTAAATAAAAACACATACTAAGAGCCAGAGCATTCTGACGGACCACTCTCTGAAGGGTGTGAGCGACAGCGTGCTTATTTGATGAATGTGATCTTAAAGGTATCATGACATTTGATACACTTTTTTTATTTTCAATGTTTTATTTGGGGTTTTATGACCTCAATTACACCCAAAAAAACTGAACTTAGAACATTCAGTGGATTTTCTGTGGTCTGGGGTTTTCTGAATAATTAGGCTGAAAAGTAATCTGAGCTTGGCCCTTCGACAGTGAGGTCACAGTCGATTAATCCCGCCCACTCTCCTCCTCGCCCCTCCCCTCCCCTATCCTTTCCTTTGGGGGGGGGCGGAGCAGAGGCGATGATTGACAGGCAAAATCCCTCACCAGCGACACCCGCAGGCAAAGATTTCTTTTGACATTGCAGTTGAAAAGGCTTTAGAAATGTGAGACAAAAACACCTACAGTGGATCACTGGAATGGAATTTTCACTTAAAACTTTTTGTACACTTTTGAAGGACCAGGACAAAGACTTTGAATGTGGTGTAAAAGTGAATGTCATTAAACCTTTAAAATGTGTACAAAATAATGGTTGAAAGACGCTTTTTAATCTGGAGAAAGCTGTTCAAGTATGAGAATGTCAAGAATACATGCAATGTGTGATAAACGGTTTTACACACAGAGGCATGAGCACATTTCCCCAGCTGGACACTGTATAGGTAACAAGCTATGCATCCCATGTCTATAATGCTTTATAAATATACTTATAATGCATTATAACACTTTATAATTATAGAACTCATAAATACTCATAATGCTTTATAACAATAATCACAACACATTATGAATCATTTCATAATGACTTGTATAAAAACTTCATATCATCTTATAACACTTTATAATTACAGTTATAAGCACTCATGCAATCATAATCATTTCAATTCAATTCAAGGATCATAGTTTCATAGTCATTCTCATAGTATTAATAGGCTACATTATAATAATTATATGATGCATCATAATCACTGTTATAATGCATTGTAGTCTGATTGTAAGTCAGTTGTCAGTGGTGCTTTAAGTGAAGTAAAAACAAATAGCGTTCAATTCATGCAAGAACAAGAACACAAAAGGTTTCTGTCTACAGCTTCAGGAATGTCGTTACTTTACTTAAAGCACCCAATGACCACTTATAGTGACTTATAATCACATTATAATGCATCATAACTGTGATCATAATACACATTATTATAATCACATTATAATGCATCATAACAGTGATCATAATACACATTATTATAATCACATTATAATGCATCATAACAGTGATCATAATACACATTATTATAATCACATTATAATGCATCATAACAGTGATCATAATACACATTATTATAGTCACATTATAATGGATCATAACAGTGATCATAATACACATTATTATAATCACATTATAATGCATCATAACAGTGATCATAATACACATTATTATAATCACATTATAATGCATCATAACAGTGATCATAATACACATTATTATAATCACATTATAATGGATCATAACAGTGATCATAATACACATTATTATAATCACATTATAATGGATCATAACAGTGATCATAATACACATTATTATAATCACATTATAATGTATCATAACAGTGATCATAATACACATTATTATAATCACATTATAATGTATCATAACAGTGATCATAATACACATTATTATAATCACATTATAATGCATCATAACAGTGATCATAATACACATTATTATAATCACATTATAATGCATCATAACAGTGATCATAATACACATTATTATAATCACATTATAATGGATCATAACAGTGATCATAATACACATTATTATAATCACATTATAATGGATCATAACAGTGATCATAATACACATTATTATAATCACATTATAATGGATCATAACAGTGATCATAATACACATTATTATAATCACATTATAATGCATCATAACAGTGATCATAATACACATTATTATAATCACATTATAATGCATCATAACAGTGATCATAATACACATTATTATAATCACATTATAATGGATCATAACAGTGATCATAATACACATTATTATAATTAATTCCAACTATGGCAATTAAAATGCACTATGATCCTTGCAAAACATGTCCATCAACTATGAAATACTACAATAAATAGTTGACCTTATATTAGAATTATAAATGCTTATAATGTGTTAGGATTATGTGAAGCATTATAATTATTTATGAGTTCTTAAAACTATAATTATACAGCATTATAAGCATATTATAATGCCTTAAAGTTATAAGTATGTTTATAATGTATTTTAGACATGGGGTGGCGCATAGCAAGTGTTACTACATCGCAACAACACACTAGCGTTAGCAGCTATGCTAACACACTATTTTAAGTATTTATCTTATTGTGAGACACAATATAAACGTTGTTAAACGTGCATCCTGATGGTCTGCATTATGTGACACCGTAACAAGTGAAAAACAAGCAGATATAAGAGGACTTTTACCTGAAATAAGGAGAAAGTTCAACAATAAACTGAACTGCTGCTGCCGCTTCAAACAGCACCAAGGATTCAGTTCAACTTCTATTCAATTGGGTGGTGTTGGCAAATCTCGCGAGAGAAAAAAGCAACCAGCTCTTCGTCTTGCAACCATTGCTGCATAGTGCCACCTACCGGACAGCCCAAGGTATATATCTGCTGGATTAGAACAGTTTCCCAGTACAACATATATTCTTTCTTTCTTTCTTTCTTTGATTATTTAAGTAAAGTCACTTGTAAATATTGGTAGTTGTGGGCTGCGTTCTTTTTAGGCTTGTTTCTAAAGTATAGTTGCTTATTTGGGCTTGTTTCCTATTGTTGTTTTAACCAGAGGTTTAAACCAGTGGTTCTCAAACATTTTAATGTAAACTAACCCCAAATTGATAATTATCCATCCAAGGACCAACCCCCCCCCCCCCCCCCCATCTGAAAATATTTCCAGAAGACATTTGTGTGTGCTCACTTGAAATGAAAACTCAAGAAAACAAAGCTGGTGTTTTATAGACATGTCATTTAAATGTAAGCCAAGTACACAATTTGCCTTGCAATGATGCAAAATAAAAAATAGAAACTCTTATATTTGCATTTTGTAAATGATAAACATCTGTTTATTGAAAAAACTATCCTCATACAAAGGGATTTATGAGGAATGAGAGCAACACATGATTGACAGATAGAAAATAACCACGAGACTAAACAAACAATTAATGAAGGACAAAAACAAACCCTAAAGAAACAGAAATAAAAACTCAACAAAGCAAAACAATAGACAAAAATAAATAAACGACTGATGGCAATGTCTCATTCAAATAGTTACATGAACACTAATAAGAGCAATCACATCTCACACAAGCTGACAGGTATGGACCAAAGCCACTAGAGGGCAGCACACCGCTGTGCTGACCTACTAATATTAGCTCTTCAGACAGAATGCTGAAGAATCAGTGGTTCTCTTCTCACATGTTTTACTTTAAGTAAAAGTATCAATACTGCAATGTAGAAATGCTCTGTTACAAGTAAAAGCCCGGAATTCAAAATTTGCTTTAGTAAAAGTACAAACGTATTGGTATCAAAATGTACTCATACAGAAGTAGAAAGTCAAGTCATTTCACAAGTTTTTAAATGTATACAAATCTTTTGAAAATAGCAGATCTTCAAGCTCACAATGTGTCGCATCGTGATGCATTGTGAGCGTTTAGGTCGGCTAATTTCAAATGGCCGAAATGTATATAGGGCTAAAGTGGGTAATGTATGTTTTGTAATAATAATCAAAATCTACAAAGTAACTATAGGATACTTTGATTGATTGATTGAATATTTTATTAGGCAAAAAATGTAAAACAGCACAGTTACATTTAAAATACTTTGTCTAACAGGTCCGTTCATAAAAGTCCTTGCGGACTTGTTTCCAATGAGGGCCTTGGTATTCAATTCATATACATATATAGTGGCACCACAGTTCGAATATCATTACAAAAAAAAAAACTGCAAAAAATATATCACTATATACAACAAAAAAATAAAAAAGAGGGGGAAAATGATATGTACAAGAACAGAACTAAAATGTTCAAATAATTGTAGTGGAGTAAGTAAAAGTACTGAAAATTGGAAGTAAAAAATACCTCAAAATTGTACTTAGCCAGTACTTGAGTAAATGTACTTAGTTACTTTACACCACTGGAAAGAATACATTGGATTCTTTCCAAATGCAACACACCTCCCAAATCCTTTAACCACATATTAATCAATGGAGTATATTTTTCAGATTTCGAAGACGGAAAATTTGATTTATATCTGCCATTTTGCCATTTTAGATTTGAGCTTATATAGTGGCATGCCCAAAAAAGGAATTTGATCATCAACCAAACCAAATCTGCTGCCGCTGATTGAGAAGTGTTCTTTAGATTAATACATATATTCATTGATTTTGGAAACAGTGGCCTGATTTTTTGATTGATTGAATACTTTAGCAGTTTGCAAAAAAAAGCACAGGAAAGTACAGTTCAATACAAGGTCTGCTAAGAGTATTTTAAACTCCTTCCATTTGGGTGCTTTGTACTCAAGTCATCGAAACATTTAATGACAAATATACAATAATATGCAAAACATCATATAAACAGTTAGAAATCAAAAAGAAAAATATGTAGAATACAGTAAACAGTTCAGGGGGGGCGGCTGTGTTGTTGTTGATGTGTTGTTGTTTAGTCTTAATTCATTATTTAATTAAAGGGATACTTCACTTTCGGGCCAGGGAAACATTTAAAAAATATATTAAAAATAAATGAAAAAAGTAATGGAAAATTCATGGCCCCCTCACGCATTAGAGTGTCCTACTAATGTGTGAGGGGGCCTTTATTTTGCCATAACTTCTTTCATTTTTTTTTTATATATATTTTTAATGTTTATTTTATGTGAAAGTGAAGTATCCCTTTAAGTTCACTCATTTCATCCTGGTGCATTATTATCTGTGCATTAATGCTTGCGGTCAGTGCATACAGTAGAATCAACATAGCCTTTTCCTCAATATTAAATGAATTTACTATGACTGCATAGTAAATCATGCAGGCCCGAAGGGCGGCAGCCACAGCTGTGACGGAGGCTAAGCAGCGGGTGTGGGAGGAGTTCGGGGAATCCATGGAGAAGGACTTTCGGGCGGCACCAAAGTTGTTCTGGACGACCATACGGCACCTCAGGAGGGGAAAGCGGGGAACCATCCAAGCTGTATACAGCAAGGATGGGGCTCTGCTGACTTCAAGTGAGGAAGTCGTAGGGAGGTGGAAGGAACACTTTGAGGAACTCCTAAACCCAATGACATCAGACCCACCCTCCCTGACAGGAGCAGAGCCTGAGGATGATGGGGGATCGGCGTCAATCTCCCGGAAGGAAGTCACTGAGGTAGTTAAACAACTCCACAGTGGCAAAGCTCCGGGGGTTGATGAGATTCGTCCAGAAATGCTGAAGGCTCTGGGTGTTGAGGGGCTGTCTTGGTTGATACGTCTTTGCAACATCGCGTGGAAGTCTGGGACAGTACCGAGGGAGTGGCAGACTGGGGTGGTGGTCCCACTTTTCAAAAAGGGGGACCAGAGGTTGTGTGCCAATTACAGAGGTATCACATTACTCAGCCTCCCTGGGAAAGTTTATGCCAAGGTACTGGAAAGGAGGGTCCGGCCGATAGTCGAACCTCAGATTCAAGAGGAGCAATGTGGTTTCCGTCCTGGTCGTGGAACAACTGACCAACTCTTTACTCTGGCAGGGATCCTGGAGAGGGCCTGGGAGTATGCATATCCGGTCTACATGTGTTTTGTGGATTTGGAGAAGGCATATGACCGGGTCCCCCGGGAGTTTCTGTGGGAGGTGCTGCGGGAATATGGGGTGAGGGGGACCTTGTTGAGGGCCATCCAATCTCTGTACGCCCAAAGCGAGAGCTGTGTCCGTGTGCTCGGCAGTAAGTCGGATTATTTTCCAGTGGGGGTTGGTCTCAGACAGGGCTGCGCCTTGTCACCTATCCTGTTTGTGATTTTCATGGACAGGATCTCGAGGCGAAGTCGTGGCGGAGAGGGTATACGGTTCGGTGAGCTAAGGGTTGCGTCACTGCTTTTTGCGGATGATGTGGTCCTGATGGCACCATCGGTCCGGGACCTTCAGCTCTCACTGGATCGGTTCGCAGTCGAGTGTGCGTCGGCTGGGATGAAAATCAGCATCTCCAAATCTGAGGCCATGGTTCTCAGCAGGAAACCGGTGGATTGTGCAGTCCGGGTAGGGAATGAGGCTTTGCCCCAGGTGAAGGAGTTTAAGTATCTCGGGGTCTTGTTCACGAGTGAGGGGAGGACGGAGCAGGAGATCAGCCGGAGAATCGGAGCAGCAGGAGCGGTATTGCAGTCGCTGTACCGCACTGTGGTGACGAAAAGAGAGCTGAGCCAGAAGGCAAAGCTCTCGGTCTTCCGAGCAATCTTCGTTCCTACTCTCACCTATGGTCATGAAGTGTGGGTCATGACCGAAAGAATAAGGTCGCGGGTACAAGCGGCCGAAATGAGTTTTCTCAGACGGGTGGCTGGCATCTCCCTTAGAGATAGGGTGAGAAGTTCGGTCACCCGGGAGAGACTCGGAGTAGAGTCGCTGCTCCTTCGCTTGGAAAGGAGCCAGCTTAGGTGGTTCGGGCATCTAGTACGGATGCCTCCCGAGCGTCTCCCTAGGGAGGTCCTCGCTGCACGTCCCACTGGGAGGAGACCCCGGGGCAGACCAAGGACCAGATGGGCGGATTACATCTCCACACTGGCCTGGGAACGCCTCGGGATCCCCCAGGAGGAAGTTGCTAATGTTGCTCAGGAGAGGAAGGTCTGGAGCTCTCTGCTGGAACTGTTGCCCCCGCGACCCGACTCCGGATAAGCGGTTGAAGATGGATGGATGCATAGTAAATCAGACTGCTGTATGATTTACTATGAATGTACTATGACATGCCAGTCCATGCTATGAAGCATGGACTGGCACACACATTCACAATTAACACAAATATACATTTGAAGAGTGTATTGAGCATTTCTACTCAGTTACTTGAGTAATGATATGGGTTATTGTGGAACATCTTCCCCCTATTAGCATAAGACATGGAATGTACTACAATCTGGTGTGAAATTGCTATAACATAACTCTATAGGCTCCCCGAATGTGTGTTTTTTGGAGAGAGAAAAAAACAAAACTTTAGGGACGCGCGGACAATCACCCTCGCCTGCCATCCCCTATCTTTATCTGAAATGACTCCCCCATGGCTTTGGGGTGTTTGGGTCATTCCTGTAGACTAACTGTGCAAATATGATGTACACCCAAACACTAGGTGGAAAATGGTGCAGCATTAACTTGGAACTCACTTTTTCAGGAAAGGTGAATCACTTTATTGAAGAATTTCATGACTTATGCAGCTAGAGTAAAAAGTCTGATCATTCATTTAATGAAGAGGGCAAGTCAAAGTTATGAAAGAGAAATGTGTCAGGTTTTGTTCTACCACTGATGGAAGAGTAGGACCAGAATTGCAGAAATCTTCACTTTTTGCTATTTCCACCTATAATAAGGCCTTATATAAAAGGCTGCTGATTCCAAATAAAAAAAAATATATACAAATACAAAGCGATTTAAATTAAATGGCCGTCGGGGGATGGTAGAGAACAGGTTAATCAAAATGTGTCATCATGCATGGCCTTGGACTTGTTACAAGAGTCACAGTGTTATATTGTCATCCACCACTATAATAATATAATTATAATAAACAAGATAAAAGAATAACCTTTCAACCTACAGTATACTCTCCCTCTGTGTGTGTGTGTGTGTGTGTGTGTGTGTGTGTGTGTGTGTGTGTGTGTGTGTGTGTGTGTGTGTGTGTGTGTGTCTCTCTCTCTCTCTCTCTCTCTCTCTCTCTCTCTCTCTCTCTCTCTCTCTCTCTCTCTGAGAACCGCTGCTATATAACTAAAATAGCAAATATATAGGACCTCAATGGAAACAAGTACAAGGACTCTTTTTGTGTAAATCCTTTTAGACCACGTGTATGACTGTACTCGTGCTGTTTGCATTTCTGTCTGATAAAATATTCAATCAATCAATCAAAGAAACATCATGGGTTCTGTAAATGGAACCTGTTGAAACTCAACTCATTGATGGTTATTACAGCCTAAAAGCCAGCTCTTTAAAGGAGTAGTTCACCCCCAAAATACCTTTTTTTCTATGGATTACTCACCCCATGGAGCCTTGAATTCATGGATATTTTTTTGTTTTTGTCGCATTCCTTCCTTTATTATTTGATTATAATAAATGTAGCCCCATTGATTCCGGTAGGAGACACAAATGCATTTGTGTCTCCTACCGGAATCAATGGGGACACATTTATTATAATCAAATTATTGGCTTAGGAATGCCACAAAAACAAAAATAAATCCATGAATTCAAGGCTTCATGGGGTGTGCAATTGATAGAAAATAAGTCATTTTTTGGGTGAACTCCTCCTTTAAGGCTGCCAGCTTTTTATGGCAGAGTTGAAGTAAAGTATTAGCATTAGTTGTACAGTAAGCATTATAACCTGGTCTGCCTGCCTGCCTGCCAGCCAGCCAAGCAGGAGCCGCCCTCCCCCGTCACTCTGTCTGCTTCAGACTGCGTTCAGTGCGTTGAAGTTTAACAGTGGAGACTACAGCAGATTTAAGGTAAATGAAACCGATGGAAAATGGCTCTTTTTAACCACAGATGTCGAAAAAGAACGTGTCTAGCATTGTGTGTTTAATCTGCATATTTTTTCAGCGTTTTTTTGGGTCATATGCTGCAGAAAATAGCTGTTATAGGGGAGAGTGGGGTAATGTGAGACACAGGGTAAAGTGAGACACCCCCCTTATCACCTGACCACAACACCTGTGTGGTCATATGACCATTAGATTTTGAAGCCCCTCCCATTTCCCACTTACCATGGAGGAGAGGACCTCATTGTGTTGTGGTAAGCATGTTTTTTTCACTAAAATATGTTTTTTGCATGTAAAAGTAATTTTTTGGGCTGTCAACATAATCAGCTGTTGTGTCAAAAAAAATTGATTCAGGTAGAAAAACTTATGTCATGCATGTTGATGAACTACAAACCTATACATCCATGTGATTAATGCTAATTGTAGATTAGCCAGAATTGCTAAAAGTGGTCCTTTTCACCAAAATGTGGCTGTGGGGTAAAGTGAGACAAATGGCTTGGGGTAAAGTCGGACACTGTCTCACTTTACCTTGGGTTACATTTTCTCCCCTCTAGGTGAGCTAAAATGATATATCAGTAAAATTTACACATTTCCCATACATTTGAGATGTTTCCTAACAATGGAAATTATCAGAATGTATTCAAGACAAAAGGCAGTGAAAATATGATTGTTTTAAAAAAAGTGGTCAGGTGTCTCACTTTACCCCATTGATTTTTCTGGTTTGTCTCGGTTTACCCCAGACCTGGGGTAAAAAGTGCCTCACATTACCCCACTCTCCCCTAGTGATGTCTATCTGACGGTTTTTAACACATGTGATGTGTATTAGACGGATTTATCATGACAATGCAACCTTTTTATTCACATGTGTCTTCTTGTTATGTTAGTGAGCACATTGGATTAACAATTAAATCAATTAGTGTTTTTATGTTAAGCTGTTTCCTGCAGTGAAAGCAGGCTCCAAGCTTTGAAAACAGAGTCTCTCTTTAACCACACATCTGGAGGAAAAACTACAAAAAAGTGTCTAGCATTGTGTGTTTAATCTGCATAAAACATCACAATGCAACGTTTTTGTTGTCCTGTCTCTTGTTATGTTAGTCAGCACATTGGATTAATGATTAAGTCGAAAAGTGGAAGTGGAAGTGAGAATTATACAACTGTGCCATGCAGCAGTGATGGAAAAAGTACTCAAATTCTTTACTTAAGTAAAAGTACCAATACTGCAATCTAAAAATACTCTGTTACAAGTAATAATCCAAAATAAAAAATGTACTTGAGTAAAAGTACAAAAGTATTGGCATCAAAATGTACTTCAAGTACCAAAAGCAAAAGTACTAAATATTTGAAAATAGCCGATCTACAAGCTCACAACGTGACGCGTTGTGAGCTTGTAGATCTGCTATTTTCAAATAGCCTATGTATAAAATAGGGCTAAAGTGGTTAATGTATGTTTAATTATATCATAGTTTATATTTGAAAAGTAACTAGTAACTAAAGTTTTCAAATAATTGTAGTGGAGAAAAAGTAAAATATTTGCCTTGAGATGTAGTGGAGTAGAAGTGAAAGTATTGGAAATTGGAAATACTCAAGTAAGGTACAAATACCTCAAAATTGTACTTAAGTACAGTACTTAACTAAATGTACTTAGTTACTTTCCACCACTGCCATGCAGTGAAAGCAGACCCCAGGCTGTGTAAGCATGCATTATCAAACGAGCCTCACACATCATCGCTGTAGTTAACATCACAATATAAGGTGTTTATTGAGCTATGTCATGTTGTGTTTGACAGCACATTCAGTGTTTAATAGGCACAACGTTTTTATTTGTTCATCTGATGAAAGAAATGGGCTATTGTAGCCCACAAATCCTCTCTGTATTGTTCCAATTTTAAACACCCATAGAGCATAATGATGAAGCCCACATCTGAATCACAGAGCATATTTACTGTAGACATGGTACTGCACAGACCCTGAATTGTGATTCAATCATGTACAAAATAGGACCTTACTTATACCCACAGTAGGCACAGTGTTCAAACCAGAGCATTTATATTTACATTGTTTTCTGACCGTGTTGAATGTATATTTGTCCCTGCTTTTACCTGAGTGTACCACTTGGTCCCTATATATATATTTATTTGTATATGTTGCCTGTACATTGTCATTGGTTGATAAACTCTGCATTATCTTAGGTATTGTCAATGTATAGATGGCTTCATGTTGTTTTTTATTATAGATTTTGCTTGGAAGTCATGCTTTTGACTGACCAATTGATGAAATCATTCAGGGCATCTGTTTTTGCTTTTCTTTCTACATAGCATGGACAGCACACCGGCCTTTCGCCTAACATCGTGGGGGGGGCTGGTCCTCCAGCTCACCCCAGAAGCGGAAAGCTTGAAGGTGGCCCTTTGCACCTCCCTTCCGCGCGAAGAAGGTAGCGAGGGTCGAGAGTGATGCCCAGGAGAGGGTTCGAGAGGGAGGTGTATGATGATGGCCAACTGGTCCTCAGTGAGAGTGTGGTCCAGTTTGGTAATTATCGGGGTCACACCTTCAAGTGGCTGCTGGAGAACGATGTGGGGTACACCATTAATATCCTGGTGTCACATCAGGTCAGGCTCATCCTCTGTTCATATCACTGTGTTACTTCATGTCTTTGTAAACCTGTAGCATATTTTCCCTGACTGTCTTTGTTCTTATCAAAACATCTGTGCCCGGTGAGCGTGACGGTGGAGACCAAAGCACGTCTCCTTGCATGGACAATAAGGACGCCCTGACCCGGTATGCACAGCGGTACCCCGCTGTGCAGAGAGCCATCAGTGCTCGCCGGGTCAGGGACGGCACAGCTTCGCGCCAGGAGGCTGACGCGAAGCTGGTGGGCTTCGGCCCGCATGCCACGTCCTCCTGCAAGGAGCTGTATGACAGTGCTGACCGTAAGAGGTTAGTATTTTGTGAGGAGTTATACTTTAATAGTTTATTTTTGCCTAATGATTGTATATATTTGTTTGGTTAACTTTGTATTTTTTCCTTTTTTACCCCATAGCTACGTCCAGTCCATTAGGACGCTGACGACCCGGGAAGAAGGGATCAAGTGTGGATGTACTTCAAAGGTACATAGCGCTTAGGGATCAGGAGAGGAGGGACTCGGCAGGGTCCTCCAGTCAGCCTCCTGACCCTAAGCGCCCACGAATGCCATCTCCAGGCTCTGGTAAACATGCACTTACTATACAAACATTTAATTATGTGGCGTGTAATAGATATTAAAGTGTCTGTCTGTCTGTCTGTCTGTCTGTCTGCCTGCCTGCCTGCCTGCCTGCCTGCCTACCTCCCTCCCTGTCTCCACGCCCGCCTGCCCATGTAGGTGTACCCTCCTCCCGGACTGCTGCTGCTCCAGCCACCATCTCCACGCCAGCAGCCGTGGCCATGGACACTCAAGGTATAGCCAGGGAAATGCACTTAATGGCAGTCTACTCTCCACACTTACTTAACCACAATAGATGTAAACTGAAAAGTAACCTGTTGTGACTGTTCTGTTATTCATTAGCTTAACCCATTGAGACCTGAAGCCGATTCTACATGTCTCCTAAATCCCAACAGTTTTCTGAAAAACGTATGTTTCTATATGAGTGGTGCTCAATCTTTTTCATGTCAACGACCCCCAAAATTATATGTATTTGGCCGCAGACCCCCATCAAAATATGTTGTTCCAGGGACCCCCCAGAAGCAAAGATTTTAGTTAAAAATGTTCGCTTTAAAAGTATATATATTCAAAGATTTGCACACATTTTCACGAATTTTCAAAAATAGCAGATCTACAAGCTCGTAGCGCGGCACTCGGTGCCGCGCTATGAGCTTGTATATCTGCTATTTTTGAATAGCCCAAAGTGTAAAATAATGCTTTTTAGCTCAAATCTAAAAATGACACAGTTCCAGGTCTTAATGGGTTAAACTGGATAAGCTTTGAAGCAGTAAGTATCAAGCAAGTAAGGTAGGTAACAAAGCCCATCGATACATCCGATCTATGGCCATGTCGACCGCTGTAGAGATCACTGTAGTGCTTGCAAGTGATCGCTGTAGTGCTTGCATGTCTTTTACATAGCTTTTAGATCCACTAATAATCTGTATGTATGTAAGTATGTATGTATGTATGTATGTATGTATGTATGTATGTATGTATGTATGTATGTATGTATGTATGTATGTATGTATGTATGTATGTATGTATGTATGTATGTGAATTAATAGCTGATTCAATTGTAGCTGTGCAACCTGTCTGTGCTTCCTGGGGCATTAATGCACTATACACAAACAGCTTTTCCATTGCTCATGGATCCACCTAGAATTTTAAACAATAATAACCCTGTACCGATCACTTGACCCTCTGCTCACAGAGTAGAGCCGCTTTGCAGGGTTATGTGAAAAGTGCTAAACATATGAATGTTAATTCAAACGTTGATTGATCTCCCAGCTCCCTCCAATTGGCTGGACAGACAGCTCCCGTCCCGCCAGAAGCCCGGCCAGCCTTCTACCCGCTTTGCGAGGACTGCTAGCCCAGCGTAAGTATTACATTTAATGTAGGTGTCAGTACCAGTACACACAGGAAGTAGAATAGCATTGCTTGATGTCTCGATGTATCTTCTAAATCAGTGTATATCAACCCTGGCAAACATCCCAATTTTGGGCCGGGGCTACTGCTGAGGTGTGCCGCGCCGTTTGAAGAAGGTTTGAAAAAATATCATTTTGAAAAAAGTTATTATTATAATTTTTTACAATAATAATAATCAGGCATGCAAACAGCCCGAGGTGAAAAGGGTGACAAAATGCTGTTTTTTTTCGGGTCAGGTGTCACACTATTGCCCTATTTGGATTCAAAACGGCTAGTGGAAGCTGAAAAGCTACAAGTTTGCATTTCTGAATAATGCAAAAACAGAAATATTTGTTTGCATTTGCTTTTTTTCTCCCCCATATATTTTCATGATAAAAAAGTGCGTATCGTATCGTATTGAAGTTGTGTGCCCAATATCGTATCGTATCGTTTCGTGAAATTAGTGTATCGGCACACCCCTAGTGTGTGTATATAGATATACCGTATATATATATATATATATATATAATTATATATATATATATATACCGTATATCTAGGTGTGCCCTGGGATTTTTGGGCTATGCCAGGTGTGCCTTGGCACAAAAAAGGTTGATAGACACTGTTCTAAATGTTGTCAAAGGCCTCTGGTTCCAAAGGTGGCGGCGTTGCTTGGGAAGCGGCACCTGACCACCCAGGACCTGCAGGCCAGGGTGAAGAAGCTGGTGAAGCCTGCAGTTCCAGGTAATCATCACTCTGTTCATCACTGTGATGACATTCATGTATCTCGCACTTCACACATGTGACAAACCGCTCTTTGGGTGGAACATTCACACTTGTACTCCGGTGAGCTGTGATCTAAGACAAACATGTTTCAATGGTCATTTCATGGAGAGCATTTAAATGTTTACTGCTATAACGCCCTGGAAAGTGTGCCCTTAATCTCTTAATTTTATTTATCTCTTCATAATGTGTGTCAATGTGTGTCATCCCTAACCTGGTCGGTCAGCTGACCGTCCAGCTATGCCATCACACCATGATGATGAGCGTGGTGATGATGAGCTGTTCCTGGCAGCGTTGTCAGAGACGGAGCGCTGTAAGTACATCCCTGCCAAGGATGTTGAGAGAGTTCTTGTTTGTCGTCTTGAATTTGAAAATGTGTCATTTAGGTCCAAGTGATTGATTAGTTTTGCTTTAATGTGCAGCCATTGGAGCTGCAGTGCCTCTGCAGCCGCGTCCGGCTGCCCCCCTGCCGACACCAGAGGCAGCAGCTAGCCTGGCGCCACCAGCAGCGCCTGTGCAGGGCACTGCTGCCCCGCTGGCGGCGCCACCAGCAGTGCCTGTGCAGCCCCCCTTGCCCCTGGTAGCCCCCCTGCAGCTGGCTGCCCCCACTGATGATGTGAGTATTCTTGTTTACACTAACACTCTATCTAATGGAACTACTGTTTCCTCATGACATTCCACGTAATAATGCAAATGTTTGCACCTTTTCCAGGTGGTTCTCCCACCTGGGTGGAAGAGGTCCCTGCCCAGGGAACTGCAGAAGTGGGTGGCACAGGTTGCTGTGTGCATGGAGCCTAGGGGGTTTGCTGTGAGGCCTTCGGTCACCAGCATGTGGCTTTATCCCCCTGGACCTCGGCCCACGTACACACAGCCACCCTCATCACCTGACGCCTTCTTCCAGAGTCGGCTGTTCCTCTGGATTCCCTTCCGCCTATGGGAATTCAAGCCGCTCTGTGCACAGCCCGATTGTCGGCGTCTAAAGTCCAAGCTGACGTCATGCGGGCTGTACAAGACCGTCCGGAGGGTCTTGGACATCGACGGCTGGTACTATATGGCCAACGGAGTACCTTGAATGCCGTCGATGCAAGAAGAAGGCGTCAGCGTGGTCGCACGACGTGTTGGATGAGCTGGATCCAGCCCAGCGGGAGCAGTTCCCTGCCATCCTGACATACCGGTTAGTGTTTTTATTTAATTGTCTATTGTTTTAATGAACCCTGTCAATTTGTTTATTATTTTATTGGAACCACAATCTTTTACCAATGCTGGTGGGTGGGTCACAGCCTCACCCTCTGACCTCTCTCTGTGTGTGTGTCTCTCTCTCTCTCTCTCTCTCCCTCCCTCCCTCCCTGCCTCCAACAGGCTGTCGTGCGACAAGAGGGTGTTCCGCTTGATGCAGGAGCGCACTTTGGGGAACAGTGCCCCCTGCCTGTACAAGCAGCTGTGCAAACAGCACCACCTCGCCTGGAGGGCACGGTACCATACACTACCTCTCCGTGTGCCGCAAGTTTCTGGCCAACTACACTGCGACACCCCCCCACCCCAAAGGGTGCCAGTGCCCACTCCAAAATGGCTGTTGACAGTATATGCCCAGGACGTACTGTCACGGCTCGAGGAGATGAAGGCCAAGGTCACCTCAGTGTATGGGTCCATCTTGAAGATGGACTCAACCAAGAAGGTAAGCATTTCACTTTCAAAATATTGTAATAAATCATGTGTTTGGTATATTTGGTGGTTTTCACTGTAAAAAGACATCATTTTGAGCCCCTAATTTCTAGAGTAAAAAATAACATTGAATATAACATTGAATTGAAGAATAGTTTCCATTGATTTATTGTACTTACCATGTTGTCAGCAGCTTATAATTGTGTGTGCACTTTCAGGTGACCAAGAAGCTTGCGGGCAACGCTGCCCAGGAGCACGGTGTGGAGCAACGTGAAGAGAGATGAGGAGGGGAGAAAGAGCAAGAGAAAACCTTACAAGCTCAGAATATGTCGACTATGTGGTCAACCTCAACAGAAAGATTTTGGGCATTGTCAGTATAACACAGAACATTTCTGTGCGCAGTACAACTGCAAAAGCCCGGAGCTGTGGCTGTCAGAAAAAAGAGAAAAAGATCGAACCTGAAAGAGACTTTTAAGATTTTTGTGTGTGTGTGTGTGTTTGTGTTTTTTAGCTTAGCTCTAATGTAACATTTTATTTTTCATCATCATTATTATTATTATTATTATTAGTGTTGTTGTTGTTGTTGTTGTTATTATTATTATTATTATTATTATTATTAAAGGAGTAGTTCACCCAAAAAATTACTTATTTTCTATCAATTGCACACCCCATGAAGCCTTGAATGCATGGATTTATTTGTGTTTTTGTCGCATTCCTAAGCTAATAATTTGATTCCTGTCTCCTACCGGCTAATGTATCCGGTAGGAGACACAAAGTAGATTCTTTGTGTCTCCTACCGGAAATACACCCGGGCATCAAATTATTGGCTTAGGAATGCGACAAAAACCAAAATAAATCCATGTATTCAAGGCTTCATGGGGTGTGCAATTGATAGAAAATAAATCATTTTTTGGGTGAACTCCTCCTTTAATACCTGAAAATATAAATAATCAATGTGTGTGCATGTTTAACAACAGAATAGATGTGAATAAAAAATATATATATATATCTAAAAGTATGTCTCATGTCCTGTCTTTAATGATGAAGTGTTATTATACTGTAATACATAGTGAAATGTGCACAGCATGTTTTTACACACTATGTCTGCTGTCCCACTTTTAATAGAAGTGAGTTAAGAATAGGACCTTATATGACCTTTTAAATAATTTGACTTCTTAGTGACAAAAAAGGGCAGGTTGTAAATAAGCTGTGTTCAGATTAATAGACATGAAACAAATGTAATACATTCCCTATCACGCAATAATGACACTACTATATGTTCAGTATACAGCTTTTTTAATTGTCATCGTCTTACACTCTATTTTCTCTGAGATTTGTTTAATCAACACAACACAACACAATCATCACAATATGAAACAATAGCTATACCAGTCGTGAGATTTAGAATGAAAGGTTTGACATTGTGAAGATAATTAAAGAAATCAAATCATCCGCTTCAAGGATCAGCATATATCGTATAATGCTCTTGGGCGAGTGCCCAGTCAATTCAATTCAAATGAGCTTTATGCCTATAGCAAGTATCAAAATACAATAGTAAACAGTAGAAAAAAGGGATCAAACATATACAGCTTGAGGGGGTACAGCATTGTGTAAGCAGAGCTACCTCACATTTTGTCCTTGTGTACATATTAAGCATACAGCCTATAAAGTAGTCATTACATTTGGTTTTGGACAAAAACATGCTTTTTTTCCTTAAACGCTACACAAAAAAACTTTTAAATGTGTTTAGCTCTGTGTATATGTGCAACAGGTCTAGAGGTCACTCAGGCAGTCAGTGCCACAGATTTTAAGGCTTGCTGGAGAGATAACACCGTGCTGCAGAGGAGCCCACCTGCTGTGTGGATACAATAAGGACACTTTGCCTTGGCTTTTACCAACAACATGACCGATGTTTGCACCCTGGGAGGAGGTGAACATAAACCACAACTTCTTGTGTACAGCTAAAACGGGCTTATATTGTTACAATTATAACGGCGATTCTGTTTCATAGACGCAGAGTATTGACGGTTTTTTTTTCCACGCGCGGCGTGGAGAAGACTGGCCACATTACTTTAGAATATAAATGTTGTTAAAATATTTGTTTGGGAGCACTGTTGCATGCTGGGTAAGTGGGGGGAACACCGTCTATAATTTAAAAACACATACTGTCAACTGTGACTCTTTAGTTGAAATGTCTTTAGTTCATCACAGGACAGTTGCATGTCCTCCCACTCCTCTGGAGGTGGAGTGGGCGGTCTAGGTCAGGGGTCTTCAACGTTTTCAGGCCAAGGACCCCCTAGCTGAGTGAGAGGTGAAGCAGGGACCCCCACTACATATTGTATAAAATTGTTTTTCAGATTAAACTTATTTCGTTTACTTGGTCTGCTCTTTTTTTCCCTCTACACCTATAGTATACCTCTTTACCAAAAATAGCAGATCTACAAGATCACAACGCCTCGCAGCGCGGACCCCCTGTTGAAGACCCTTGGTCTAGGTCAGTGGTTTTCAACCTCTGCCCAAAACACTTGCCGGTGGGCAAGTCAAAATCTCATCATGGCACACATTCATAGTGAAAATAGCAGATCTACAAGCTCACAACACAGCACGATGCGACGCGTTGCAAGCATTTACATCATTCTGCTATTTTTGACATTTTTGAGAATGAAGATATCTTACATTTTCGTGTGCATAGAATTTGCCCCTGTATTGGTAGATGAGCGTGTACAAAATATTATGAAGTAAATAAACAAGTATATATTCATTCACTTTTTGTATTGTTGCATATCACAGTAATGTTTTGTTGTCACAAAATCCTAAGGCACATCTAGACTTACACACTCCACTACCCATTCCAGCACTCCAGCGTGCCTCGGCACACCGTTTGGGAACCACTGCTAGGTCAGTGGTAATAAACCATGATTTTGGTGTGGTTCCCAAATGACAGTGAAGTGACAATTTAAGGACTCTTTTTGTTTGTTTGTTTATTTGTTTATTTGGATCCCCATTAGCTACTACCTTAGCAGCAGCTACTCTTCCTGGGGTCCACACAGAAATAAATTACATTACGTCACAGTATCAAAAAATAGCCTTAATTATAAATGTAACATCTTAATGATACCTAAAAAAACTAATTCAAACACATTCAGGTTACAAATACAGTTACACTATGTTTTGTAATACCTAAAAGATAGAAAGAAAGAAAATAAATAATACCATTACTGCATCAAAAGTAATCAACACACTATACCATGACAACAGTTCAAACATTGTCCAAATTGTCAATTCATATTAGAAAGAGGCAAACATTTTGAAAATTGCCGCTCTACAAGCTCACAACGTGAGATCTGCTATTTTTACAATATTTATCTGTGGAACCGAGTCAAAATAAATGTAATGCTTCAACTCTACAACTCCTACAATTCCAAGTGCTTGTCAGAGCTTGATTATTTTGGGGGGCCCCCAGTTCAAATATGATTATTTTGGGGGGCCCCCAGTTCAAATATGATTATTTTGGGGGGTCGTGGCCTGAAAAGGTTGAGAACCACTGCTCTAGGTGAGCACAGCTTCACCACTGAGAGCACAGCTTCACCACTGACATACATGTGTATGTACTTTTAACAACAAAATACAATTCTTCAGCTTGTATTTTGAAAGGTAGCTCTGTTTACATTACACAACACCGTTGTGGCACAATGTGGGCGTTGTACCCTCGACTCCTCCCCCCACTCACACACAGGATACAGACTCCTCCCCCCACTCACACACAGGATACAGGCACAACACCGAGCTGCATCTGCATCAGTACCCAGCAGTCTACAAACAAGACAACAACAACAACAACAACTAAAACTTCTTCTTTTTCAAGAGATTTTCAGCGTGACACGAGGTAAGGAAAGCTTTTAGACGATGGTTTGGAAAAATATCCAAAACATCAATAGGCTATCAGAATCAGAATCAGTTTTATTGTCACATCACAGGTTTACAAGGTAAAAAAGTGGGTGAAATTCGTTTTTGTACATCGTTCCCATCGCAACGTTAATTTCCATAGAAAGAAGAGGGGGGGGGGGGGGGGGAAGAAGAGGGGTGGGGGGCAGGTGGGAAGGAGATCAAAACAGGAGAGCAACAGAAGGCCAGACAAGTTATCTACATATTTACAAAGTACCTGAGATAATAAAAGACTAAGGTGCCTGAGCATAGCAGCAATGTATGTATACTGTGCATGATATACTTATACTGTGCATGATATACATATGGACGTTAAAGTGCTTAGAGGAAAAGAGCACAATAAAACATACGTTCCTCTGTGTTGTTAAGGCATGCGTTTTAACGTGGGCAGGAGAGGGATGCTTTTTTTTCCTCTTTCAAGCGACTAGTTTTGCTAAACATGTGGTTCATAGTGTTAACCCGTTTTTATTTCCTTGTACTTTGTGTATAATGTTTATAAAACGTAACTTTTGCTATCTCAACACACGTTTGCCTAACTACTGGCCCTGATTCATTCCTTATTCATTCACTCAAACTAGTTGGGCGACCGATAGACAACCGTTGTGAATTAAAAAAGTTCTTAGTATAGTCTGTATGTCAGTGTATGATCAGCTCAAGCTGACTTAACCTTATGTCGGCCATGCAAACTTGTAGATTTTAGGTGAAAATAGCCGTTTTGAATCCAAATGGACGAATTGTTTACTTTGTTGTGCAGATTCTATGATAAAATGTTAGTTTGGGGGGGGTGGGGAGTCTCATCTAGGCTCGTCACCTTTTTCAATATGTGTCTGTTTGCATGCCTGTTATCTCCTGGGAGGTTTAATTAAAGGCATATAAAATTGATCAGTGGACATTTGATATATTTATTTCTTGGGTTTTACAAGCATAAAGGTTAAAGTGTTTTGAGAGTGTGATGTTCACATGCAGTAACAACAGTACATAAGCACTGCTTATTCTCCAACTTCTTTTTCCTTGAGCTTATTAAGACTTGCTTGCTTATTGTAGGTCGCTGGGATGAAAAGCATCTGTTTAATGATTTAATTGTAAATTGTAAACACATCTTAAAGTTGGGCACACAGTGTTGTTTTTCTGGAGAAACAGAGAAGAATAGAAAGGACATTGAATAAGCTGTAAACTAAGAAAACATATGACCATTACATGATCCAATGTACATGTTATTATAATATCATAAAAATGTATTTATTGTATTTCCCATTTGCAGTATGGATTACGAACCTGCGTTCAGGCTTCACACGTCAGGCGGGCTACTCCTCAAGGCGACAGGGGAGGCAGACGCTTTGAAGCGGGCCTATACCCGAGGCCAACAAGTCCAGTCACGGGGGGGGGCTACAACTGAGCGGACAATTATCTCGCACCAGGAGATGAGCGAGCGTGCGAAAGCACGCATCAGAGCAGCCAGAGGAGACCAGACGTGCCAGAAACTGGTACTCAGTGAGTGTTCGGTCCAGTTCGGTCAGTTCTATGGGAAAACCTTCAAGTGGCTCCTGGAGAACGACGTGGGGTGGACCGTAAAAATCCTGGCCTCCCACCAGAAAGAGAGAGACGGTGGGTCCACTGCCAGGGGTGCCATTATGGAGAACAAGGATGCCCTCAGTGAATACGCCAGCCTTTTCCCACAGATGGTGACAAGCATCCGCAGCCGCAGGTAAGGGCCTGTCCAGTACAGGATACGTTTTTGGATAGTTGACTTGTAAAAAGATGGTATTAAGTATGTCAGACTCTTCTTTTCAAGTGGTCTGAACGTAGACTTGTGTACGCAAATACGCTCTTTGAATCAGAAAAATACTGGAAACAGATTATTATTATTTTTTTTAAATGTGTATAACTACAGTGTAATGGAGTTTGACTATAAACATCATTCCGATAGGTTCACTGACGGCTCCTTGGACGTGAGGCTCTTTGAGCGGACAAAGGTTGGTTTTGGGGACCACGCGCATAGGACCTACGCCGGCGTGTATGAGTCCTTCGACCCAATAGTGAAGAAGTAAGTGGTGTGATCTATTCAGTTGTTGTTGTGTTTCTGTTCGTGTAATGCGGTTGGAAGTACAGCTCTCATATATGTTCATAGGTGGGTGAAGTGGGTGCGGAGACTGCGGACAACGAAAGTCCAGGATGGGTCGCTGGCCCACCAAGTACAGATGTACGTCCTCTTCCGGGACAAGCAGAGTCAGGAGGCTGGACCCTCCAGGACTGGCAGTCAACCTCCTCCCTCCAGTAATGATTCACTTATTAAGGAAAATAAAAACATATTGTGATGCCTTCTTCGATATGAATATACATATTTTTCTTATGCTGTGTGTGTGTGTGTGTGTGTGTGTGTGTGTGTGTGTGTGTGTGTGTGTGTGTGTGTGTGTGTGTGTGTGTTTTACGAGGCGCTGCATCAGTGGCTCCACCCGATGTCTCACTGGATGTGTCAGACATGGACATGCTGTCTGTGGCCGGCTCGGACATTTCAAACGTCGAGATGTTGGCTGTGCCAGAGCCCGTCGAAACCTGTGAGTATATGGGCACCCCCACACACGTGCGCGCGCGCACACACACACAATCACACACACACAACCAAGAATTGCACAGCCATTAACTTTGCCTAATTTGAGATTGTTTTTATGTATTTTTATATAGTCAAAAAGGTACATAGTGGATCTATAAGTTAAGGTAAGTGTGGACACTATTATATGTAGCTGTACCTGCATGGCTAAAGTGCCTAGTGGCTCAGCTTGCTCCATTTCATTGAAGCAATCATCGCTTGATCACAGCTTGAAACTGTCTTTATCACCTTACACTGTGGCGTAGTATGTGTTGCTCTGTTCTCTGTATAATTTGTAGTTGTAATTAATCTCTATTAAAATGTCTGTAGGGTAATCAGTTTCCCTTATTCTGTTGCAACCTGCACTAATCTTCATTTCACCCTCTATGATTCACATCATTTCTAAATGAATACCTTCGTCCATTGATTCCACCTGCTATCTGTTTTCATGTGCATAGCTGGGATAGCCTTTCTTTTCAATAGATTGTCAATTTTAATTGTGCTTTCTAAAGTATCGCCTGTCTCTGATGCCATTGATATGCTCTCCGGTGAGAGTCACAGCTAAGCAGCTGTACGTGGCAGATAACACTAACTGCTAGCTGTTCTAACCTTAACCCTTAACTCTGGCCAGCTGCCGCCCCAAGAGCACCACCATCCCAGAGCCTCATCCTGGCTAGACAGCCCTCTCTGCGCTTGACTCGAATCCCGCAGCCCCAGCCGTCACCACGGACCCCCACCGGTGCAGAGGTACGCACATTCAATATTGACAGTTACTTTATAGGGTGATAATTATTCGGAATTATGTTACTATCTTGTGCTATTTCTGATGATGGTGGGCATCTGTGTCTTTCTATGATTGTGTGTGCCTTGCAGCTGGTGCCTACGCAATGGAGGCCCACGCTGCCAGTGGAACAGCAGGAGTGGGTGGGAAACGCTGTCTTCCGGTATGACCCCAGGCAGAAAAAGGTCGTTATAAAGGAGGAACGACTGTGGTGGTATCCGCCGGGTCCCCGCGTCACCTTCCTTCAGCCGCCCGCTTCACCCAACCCCTGGTTGCAGTGCCGCTTCTTCCTCTGGAGGCCACTAAGGTGAGTTTTACGTTTGATTAATTGTTCATGTTTGGCCTGTGCTTTGTTAACACCTCAGAAGAACTTTGTTGTCACAGTTTGGAGCAGTGCTAAATGAATCAAGTCTATTCCCTCTATTACAGTATGTGGGGCTATGAGCTGACCTGCCCGTCTTGTAAGGCCAAGCGCCTCAGCGCGTCGGGGCATTACATAACGGTCCGGAGGGTGCTGGACAGGGACGGGTGGTATTTTATGGCCACGCAGAACCTGGTCTGCAATATCACACGGGACGGAAAGGGCTGTGGTAAGAAGTTGGCGGCCTGGGCACAGTCCATCCGAGAACAGCTGGACCTCGCTCACCGCGAACAGTTCCCAGCTGTTCTCACATACAGGTAAATCGTTTTGGAACTTAAATGATGAACCATTACTATATCATGTATTAGGATTATGTATTACCTATTATGTATTGTAACACCGCTGCACTGTGCGTTTCTCAAACAGATTGGCTTGTGACAGGGCAGTCATTGCTCAAGTACACGCACGCACCCTGGGCAACGGAGTGTCCCGCCTACGGTCATACCTGGTGGAACAGCACACCAGGGACTGGATGGCTCGGTGGACGCAATACCTCTCTGTGCCACGCAAGCGTCTTGGGCTGGGTGTGGCACCACCTCAGCTCAACGTCCCACCGGCCATGCACCCAGTCCCTGGCTTAAAGTGGCTGATGGCGGTCTACGTCCGGGACGCCCTGCCCCGACTGGAGGAGGCCAAAGCTAGGGTGACGTCCATCTTCGGGGACATCCTGAAGATGAAAACAAAAAAGGTAAGCTTTACTAATGAATATCTATTTTCAATAAGCCTACCTGAAATGTATGGGTCATGTAATGTTATGTCTCACAATGGGCCGACTGTTTATTTTTTTAATTTGATTTCTTTTATCATCTTTTCACAGATCACCAAGAAGCTAGCGGGCAACGCCGCTGACACCGCTGCCTGGGTGACAAATGTGGGCAACGAGCATGGGCAGGTGCTCATGTCTGTGCTCACACAGTCAGAGTCCGTAGAGAGCCTCATGCCCATGGCAAGCGGGCTGGTGCAGCGGTACGAGAAAGCCCAGAAGGCCCCTCCACGTGTCCTGTACGTACACCGTGACTGCTGTGACGGCAAGGCACACCCCGGTGTCCAGAAAAAGCTGTTCGGTGCCTGGAAGAATCTGCAGGTCAAGCTGGACATCTGGCACCTGATGCGCCGTCTGGCAAGGTGGGATGAATTCCATTGGCTGTTGTTTTGGACCAAAATGTTTAGTTTAATTAAACTGCATCGTTCTAATGACTAATTCTCTAATTGTCTTTCCTTCTTCCAAGGGGTGTGACCACTGACAGCCACCAGCTGTACGGCGCCTTCATGTCCAGGCTGTCGTTTGCCATCTTCGCCTGGGACAGAGAGGACGTCGACCGCCTGACAGAGGCCAAGCGGTCTGAGGTGGGGAGAGACGTCCACGTCCAGCTGTCTGCCAGGGAGCTCGCCCGTCACTGCCGCCGCCACACCAGAGGCACAGTGGAAACGGAGGAGCTCATCCAGGAGGTGATGAACCACTTCTGGAACCTGACAGACAGCTTGGGCGTGAAGCTCATCAACCACGCCACCATGACAAACCACTGGAGGGAGGCGCGCCGGCACATGAAGTGCATCCAGGATCCAGAGGGTGTGCAGCTGTACGCGGTGACAGGGCACGTGACCAGGGGAGGGGTCCGACTCCCTGTTTACCGCTGTGCACGAGGCTCGACTTCTCTGGAGTCCTTTCACTTGCACCTGTGCACTTTCATTCCAGGTAAAATAAATTGGCTTTAAAGTGTGAGTTTAAAGATGGCCACCGCATCACAACTTGACACTACTCAACACTTATGTTCTGATTGCCACATGGAAAATGTTATGTGTGCCGATGTGATATACTATAGACAAAGTTAGTGCTATGATGAATTCATTCACTGGCCAGCGTTATGGTCGCTGTTAGATATTTTTCAGATGTTTGGAGCTGGGGGAGAGAAAGGGAGGAGTATTAACTTTTTTCACTCCAATCTTGTGCTAGGCACGTCTGCCAGTGCCCTCCACTTCCAGGTCTTCCTGCTGGAGGGGCTGGTGAGGTGGAATGACAACCGGGCGAGGGCGGCGGTGACCGGAGCACAGCGTGTGCCAACAAGGTGCTACATTGGACCGCTCCTCAAGGCCTTCGACCAGCTGACCCAGCAGTTCTTTGGGACAACCCTGGTCGAAAATTACTCTCAGCCCAGCGAATACACAGGTATGAAATTCTGAATCCATATTAAAGTCTACATCCTTAACAGTTAAAATGTAGCTACAAATATACTTTGTAGATGTGTGCGTGCGTGCGTGCGTGCGTGTGCGTGTGAGAGAGAAACTAGGAGGTAAAGGTGTGGTTTACATATACCGGGGACAGCCGGCAGGCGCATTTTGCCATCAAGGCAAGCCCATTTCAGTGAAGAAGGCACACAGCCTGTTGACAAGTCAACTAATGAAGTGATGTGTGTGTGTGTGTGTGTGTGTGTGTTGTTTACAGGGGAGCTGATCGGGATCCAGTACCTGTTCGACCAGACAGGGAAATCCTCCACACTAGAGGAGATAGGGGATCCCGACGAGGACGAGGATGGGAGCAGGGCGGCGGCGGAGGAGGAGGCCGCAGATAGGGAGGTGCTTGGAGTTGAGGAGACGGAGGAGGACGAAGGTTTTGCAGAGGAGGAGGGGGACCTTAACCTCGTCTCCCAAAACATTTCAGAGCTCAACCCTCTCCCACTCCACCAGCCAGCCTCATCGTCTCAAAGATCTGATGATGATGATGAGCTCATGTCTCGCTCAGAACCTCTTCTCCAGCTGCCAGAGCTCAGTGGTGCTGAAGACTCTGACGATGACACTGACGAAGATGAGGAAGAGCCCACACCATCGACGACGCCTCCCCAGCTAGAGCCAGCAACGCCTCCTCAGCTAGAGCCAACGACGCCTCCCACAGACCCTGCTCCTGCTCTCCAACAGCCAGTGCAAACTGCTGCGGGCTCTGATGCCCGCCAGCTCGAGCCAAACACGCCTCCCCCCCGCCAGCTAGAGCCTGCCACAGACACAGCTCCGCCACAGCGTGTTGACGCCCCTTTCCTGGATCCAGATGACGTAAGTTTGATGTTATTGACATATTTTTTTATTCCATCACTGTAAAGGTGTTACTGGAATTGGTTGTTGTTTTTGATTTGTCATGCAAAGGACACTCGTAGAAATTATGAATCCATTTGGAAGTCTATTTTCCTTAACCGTTATGGTTTCGCTACAGATGTACTAAAACTAATAATAATCATGCAAAGCATGTGATTAGGCTGACCTTAAGATTGTGTAAAATGCGGTACCAATATAGTAATTGTAATGTCTTTGTGTGTTTATAACATTAAGGTGATCGTTGGCGGGTACGGCGGATACCAGCACGTGGCGAAGCTGGCCAGCGCCCTGGTGGAGCTGCGCACCACGGGCTTGGAAACCAACCAGCAGGCCACGGAGATCGTTGCCCTCTGGGAACAGCTGTCAGAGAGGGACAGGACCCCTGTCCGCCTCGATCCACGCTACCAGGACATGGTGGAGAAGGGCCGTTTTAAAACCCCCAAAGGGAGGTCACACGTTGCTGGGACGGACAGTGTGAAACGGTAAGCGTTGGCACTTTTTGAATCTAAATGCTTTGTTTTGTACTGTACTGCTCTGTTCTCTGTCTAACATGGTGCCTCTCTGTGCAGTTCTGTGCTGGGCAGCGGCAGCGGCAAGGGTGAGGCCAGAGCACCGGATACCAACCGACTCATGCGTGCCATATTTGAGATGCTGAGCCGGGATTACAGGGGAACCCAGACCTTTCTAGGTGCTCGCCGGTCGCGCGCGAGTCTTATCGTGGAAGACTACAGCAGGATAGTGGAAAGCGTTCTAAGATGCAAGTACATTGTGGACAACACCAGGATCCAGCTCTTCCACGTGAACCACAAGACCCTAAACAAATGGTAAGACCACTTTACACTTGTCGCACTGAGAGAGACTGAAAGAATCGTGTGTAGTGTAATTGATCTTTTAATTGTATTTTTCATCAGGTTAAAGGAGTGTGACACAGAGCGATCGGTCCAGACACTGCTCAGCGCCGTGCCGCCGCCCAGCGCATCCACGACCGCCGCGGAGCCCCTCCCAGCAGCTAGGGTCCTGGCGCAGGAGCCTGACCAGCCAATGGACTTCCACCTCCCCGAGGACGCCTCTGGTCAGTCTTGCAACCGCAGAGGGGCCGTGGTACCGGACCTGTACAGGGAACCACCCACTGCCCCCACCTCATCCGCTGCTTCTGCTGTGCCCACTGCCCCCTCTTCCTCATCCACTCCTTCCCTTTCAACTGAGCCAACTCCCTCCTCGCCCGCTCCTCCCGCTTCTGCTGCCCCGACTGCCCCAGCTGCTGCTGCTGCTGTGGCCGTCGTGCCCAAGACAACGGCATGGAGGCAGAAGAAAAGAGAGGAGACACGGCTGGAGATGGCCAGGAGGACGGCATCCCATTTCGCAAACCTGGGCCGACCCGCCACACCAGAGGGTCCGCCGGAGAAGAAAATGAGAAAAGCGTTGTTATGCCATGAATGTGGTAAGCCAAAGAGGAAGGAGTTTGGCCACAGTCAGTATAACAATGTACATTTCTGCTCCGAAAAGGATCCCGCTGGACGGTCAGTTGCGGACTGGTTAGCAGAGATGAGGAGGGAAAAGGAAGAGGCTAAACAACAGGCCTCTGGGCAAACCACAGCAGACACTAACACTTGAATCCCGAAGGCCTCTGTTTACCCTAAATCTTGTCCGATGTGTGTCCATCCGTCACGCGCCTTGTTAATGAACATTGTGATGTCATTGTGACGCTGAAAGAGACTGACATGGCGCTGTTCTGTCATATCACTGTTTCTGACATCTCTCTGAGATCATGTAGGACTCCCCTTTATGCACATTAATGGAGATACCTGATTTCATGGTATGTCACACCAACTGTTTTGATGTCAGTGATGTAGGAATGACTGATAAAGAAGCCTCTCACCCCTAGGGTGTCTCACTAGTCTAGTTTTGTTTTAATAAATGTATAACTGCAACATCTCTGTGTGGACATTACATCAATTAACTGGAGGAAACACCACATTCTGAGGTAAACCCCACAAGTGTGTGGTAATAATACGTTAGGTATTGTTAGAGTGCTTTTCTGTTTTGGCCAGTGACTCACTTCCACTCCTATTCAAACTGTTGTGATGTATTTGATGCAAATTAATAATGTGGAAACTTCTGGGAAGAATTAATTGAGTGCAAATAACACAAGCTTCCCAAACAGTCAGCAGGGCACTGCGGGTGTGCGTGTGCGTGTGCGTGTGCGTGTGCGTGTGTGTGTGTGTGTGTGCGTGCGTGCGTGCGTGCGTGCGTGTGTTTGATAGAGATTGATCGGCAGATTCTTGAAAAGCATAAGCCATTTTTTTTTCAAATGGCTTGGCTTTATTTTGCCAAGATGTATGGGACATACAAAATCGAACAGATAAAGTAATGCTATATAGTAGGAGAAAAATGTGATTGAAAATAAATGTAAGTAACTGAGCAGACAAAGCAGTAATTCAGTAATACAATTAGCCTGACTGTACAAAGCTAACACAAGCTCACAAATGAAATGAACATTGATTGATTGATTGATTGATTGATTGATTGATTGATTGATTGATTGAATACTTTATTTCTAACACATATCTCATTTGTGTAATCTGTACAAATATCCATCCAAAGCAATTCATGGATGGGGGAGGGGAGGGAGTATCAATTAATCACACAGATAAGTGGCTACAGCTGCAAAGAATAACGAGGGCACATGACATCTCTGAAACTGATTGATAGCAGCCAGCTCAGATTATTATTATAAATGATAATATTATGTATTATAATTATTATTTGTGAAATATCCAAGGGCCAAAGGTGCTGGGACGGTCTTAAAGTATAGCCTAAATAAATAAATATCCAGTCAGTCTAGCTATTGGCTGTTAAAACAACTTGCCAAACAAAGAGACACTGCACTAGCCTACTGATGGATACAGGATAGGTGGGCACTAGGGAGATCTGGGCACCTCAAAAATTGGCTATTTTGTCCAAAATGTTAAAACATTTTGGAAAATGGTCTTAAGTATAATGTAAAGCATTACATGATGTGAACATGCACGGTACATAATTATAATAATAATACTAATAATAATCATAATAATAATAATAATAAGTAATTATCAAGCATTACATGATGTGAACATGCACGGTACATAATTATAATAATAATACTAATAATAATCATAATAATAATAATAATAAGTAATTATCAAGCATTACATGATGTGAACATGCACGGTATCATCATTATTAGCATTTTTCAACTTCTTGTCTATGCCCCAAAACGACTGGATATACAGGTTTTGTAGCTATTTGTAGCAATTGTAGAACTATTAGACCTTAATTCTCGAATGTTTAAGCATGTTCTAATCATGTAGACTATATAGTCTAGTCTACTTTATACTTAAAAACATTTTCCAAGTATTAGATTTTTTTTTTTAATTTGGGGAAAATAGACAATTTAACCACGAGGTGCCCACACATTATACTGGCAGATTACTAGCTGTAGTATACAATCCTCGTAGACGTATTTATGATTCTGACGTTTTCAATCTACGAGAGTTGTAGGGTTCACGCCCCATGGAGACCTGGACTTTCTGCACTATGCCCCGCAATATACTCCAAATGTGTACAAATTGAAAATAAAGGTGCTTACCTCAAAGCCCCAAATGTTAACTACTTCTACGGGGTAGTAGTTTAATGTAATAATCCATATCTTTCAATAAAGAAGTGTTTTAATGCCGTCTGTGGCCGATTCTGTCGGAAGTTCCCAATGGGCGGTAGTGACGGGAAGTGAGGGGGCGCATCCGGTGAAACCCGGAATTACACTAAATGTAAACAGGAAGTAAACGAGGGTGTAAAAATGGCGTTCGGCCACAGACGGCATTAAACCACTTATTTGTTGAAAGATATGGATTATTACATTAAACTAATACCCCGTAGAAGTAGTTAACACTTGGAGCTTTGAGGTAAGCACCTTTATTTTCAATTTGTACACGTTTGGAGTACTTTGCGGGGCATAGTGCAGAAAGTCCAGGTCTCCATGGGGCGTGAACCCTACAACTCTCGTAGATTGAAAACGTCAGAATCATAAATACGTCTACGAGAGTTGTATTCTACAGCTAGCAGATTACGTGAGTGGGAGAGGAGAGGAGAGGAGGGGAGAGGAGAGGAGAGGAGAGGAGGGGAGGAGGGGGGCGGGGATGTGTAAAACGCAGCTGGAACTCCTACACACTACTTAACCATGATAGATGGAGAGATGCTTGTGACGGACACGGTGCAGCAGGTTTAGGTCTCTTAAACTTTTGTGAAACTAGTAGTAGACCATGTTATCCTCCTAGACCCTAGACAATGTCACGACGTTAAACTTGTGAAGCTTCGTTAAACTGATATCATCGTCGACCGGGGTTTTGGCTGTTTTGGTTTCAGGAGAAATAAAGAAACTGCGTCACACGACGACCGTCCGTCCAGTGTGTCCAGTCCTCCTCCAGACCAGCGACAGGTCAGGTAGGCCTTAATATGAAATGATGAATTAATGACATGTTTGCATTTGGAATGTTGTAATAGTTTCATGTTAACTCTTCAACTATTTGTGTACAGTCAGTCAGTGCCCAGAAACTATTTGATAAAACTTTAACCAACGCTTTTTTTTTGGGGGGGGGGGTAATTTAATCAATTAAGAGTGCGTAGCTTGTTCGTATCAGGCCTAAACTGAGGCAACAACCAACGTTTCTGGAGCTCAACTATGGAAGATTTTTATTGGACTTTAATATCTGCAAAGGTTTCCGTTGATCACAAGTTAACGGAAACCTTTGCAGATATTAAAGTCCAATAAAATCTTCCATACTCGACGTTGATGACGCAGCTGTATTATGCTGCAGGGGGCCAGGGGCCCGAAGGACATGGAGGCCCTTACGCACTACTACGTTTTTCAAGGACACTAGGCGGCCTAGAATTTGAGAGATAGGCCTGTCACAATTATTACATAATTGCCTAATCACGATTATTTGAATAATTTTTGCAATTTATAGCAATTTGTTAAAAAATATTCATATATATCCTAACATTTTCTAAAATAGTGGAAATAGTAGGTATAGTATTGAGCTTGTAGATTGGCTATTTCTACTATTAATGATTTTGTTTGTGTGTGTTTTTTTTAATTTATTTTTACAGTAGGCTATAAAGTTTAACTATGACAGTAATTTATTTGTATATTTAGGTTATTTGTCATATCTGCCCTGAGCAACTTAAAAGACAGTGTGTGAGAACCATTGTCCTTGGTCTTCACAAATTAAATAGTTGTTTAATGGTTTAAAAAACAAACAAACATTTTTTAATTAGGAAAAGATTCCGGCTTCTACTTTCTAGGAGGATTTTTAGACATTTGTGTCGTTTCGACTGTTAGGGGGCGGGGCGCCTCAATGCTCACAGCTGTAGCTTCCATCACACGCATACACACACACACACACACACGCAGTCACGCACACGCACACACGTGGAGATGCTGGCTGGTGACTGACGGGACGTCGGGACAGCAGTTTTTAGGTATATACAGTCTACTAATTTGTTAAAAACGTCATCTTTATCATCCTTCAAACACTATTACATTATTGAAACTTCATTAAACTAATGGATTTATTTATCGTCGCCTGGGTTTGGTGTTGTTTTGGTTTCAAACGGAACGACAACTACGAGGGGGGGGGGGGGGAGGGGCTACCAACAGGTAGGCCCTATGATGAATTAATGTCATGTTTGCACTGATTTGGAACGTTATAACTTCTAATTGTTACATGTTGTGTCTGTAACAATTAGTTAGCAGTCAGTGTAAAGAAATGTTAAAACTTAAACCAACACTTTAGGTTGGGATGCAGACTTCGTGTTTAATGAGCCAATTTAAATAATAAATTAACAGTGCGTAGCGTAGTTGGTTTGTGTAGGCCTAACTAACTACGCACTTTTAATTGCCTAAGGCTAGTTAATTGGCAGCGCATGTTTAATGTTTAGTAAGTCTTTCAAATGAAGTCACAAGCTGTGAAAGAGTTTCACTCATAGAGGGGTATAATATAATATAAGGTTATGATGATGTTCAGCTGGCAGTTCATGGTTGCCATGTCCGCTTATTATAAGCGACCTGTTTTTTAATTTAGTCGCTTGTATTTATTGGTGGTTGTGCTTTTTTGGGCTTGTTTCTGAAGTGTAGTTTTCATGTCAAGGACCCCCAAATTAATGTATTTGTCTGCGGACCCCCATCTGCAAATATTTTGTGCCAGGGACCCCCATACCAGATTTGTGTTAAAACATGTACTGCTTTTTTTTCAAGATTATTTTGAAAATAGCAGATCTACAAGCTCACAGCGCGTCACATGTGAACTTGTAGGACTTTTAGGAGCTTGTAGGAATTTTAGGAGCTTGTAGGAATGATATGCATTGTCTGTTAGAACATGCTCTTGTGTTTAAAGTGCTCATGTGGCCTTCTATTGGGCTTATTTCTCTCGCACAATCTGGCAACACTGACGCAGTTGCAAACGCTGCAGGGGGACATGCAATCTCTGTCGTATTCCGTAGGGCCTAGGAGGCTATACTTCTTTAAACTTAAAGTTCCACAAGAAGCTATTGGCCTAATGTTGTGATCCTGGACCGACCAAGTCACTGGAATTATATGCATTGTCTGTTTGAACCATAGGTTTGAACATGCTCTCCTGTCATGTATGTTATGTATAGCTTGGATTGACATGTTTTTGGTGTGTGTGCGTGTGTTCGTGTGCGTGTGCGCGCGCGTGCGTGCAGTGGTGGAAAAAGTACTTAAGTAAAAGTATCATTACTGCAATGTAGAAATTACAAGTAAAAGTCTGGAATATTTTTTTTTACCTGAGAATATGTACCAAAAGTAGAAAGTAGCCTACTCAGTATGCAGAATGTCCCATTTCACAAGTTTTCAAATGTCTATAATGTATACAAATATTTTGAATATAGCAGATCTACAAGCTCACAATGTGTTGCAATGCGACACATTGTGAGCTTGTAGATTGGCTATTTTCAAATGGTCGAAATATATATAGGGTTGACGTGGTTAATGTATGTTTTGTAATCATAATCAAAATCTACAAAGTAACTAAAGTTTTCAAATAATTGTAGAGGAGTAAAAGTATAATATTTGCCTCTGAGATGTAGTGTAAAAGTACAGAAAATTGGAAATACTCCAGTAAAGTAAAAATACCTCAACATTTTACTTAAGTACAGTACCTGAGTAAATGTACTTAGTTACTTTATCCACTGTGTGTGTGTGTGTGTGTGGCCAAACTTGTGATGAGCAGGCTACCAAATGTCCCCCACAACAGTATAGTAGAAATTGAGAAGACATTATGACAGATGGTGGTTTTATGGTTAAAACTGAAAACCCACCTCTTCAGGAAACACTATCCTTCCTCTTCGCCTTGCCTACTTGTTGTTAACTAGTTGAACAAACTCTTGTTTTATTTTATTGGATCTTGTCCATTTGATACACTTATTTGTTTTAGCTCTTGCTCATTTGATTTTCCTATTTTGTCTCATCTGTTAAAGACAGTAGGTAGCTGATATATTGAACTTTTACCTTAGTGCTAGGTATACTCTTGGTTGCTTGTTTTAGCAGAAAATGCACTTAATACTTCTGGTGATTAGTAGTTTCGGTCCCTACCTATGTTGAATGCACTTATTGTAAGTCGCTTTGGATAAAAGCGTCTCTAAATGACTGTAATGTAACGTGATGTAATGTTTAAAAAAATCTTTTTTTGAATTGGGAAAAGATTCAGGTTAGGAGGATTAGATATTTGTGTTTCTTTTCGACTATGAAGGGGAACCCAGAACCTGAAACGTAATTGTTCTGGGTAGGGCTGTCAGTCACGATCATGACATTGTGCTTGACCATAAGACCGGGAACGCATCTGTGTGTTTTTTTAGATTTCGTTGGGCTATTCCAAAATAGCAGATATACAAGCTCATATGAGCTTGTAGATCTGCTATCTTTTTTAAATCGTGAAAATGTGTGCAAATGTTTGAATATATATGTTTTTAACATTTTTAACTCAAATCTTTGCTTCTGAATCTTTTTTTTAAACGTATATTGCTATAATATCAGTGGTTCTCAATAATATGATCTATATTTGTCCCTGAACCCCCTCTGTCTCAAAATATGTTGTTCCAGGGACCCCCAGAAGCAAATAATTGAGTTAATTTGTTTATATATATATATATATATATATATACATTCAAAGATTTGCACACATTTTCACGTTTTTTCTCTCTCCAAAAATAGCAGATCTACAAGCCCATAGCGCGGCACTCGCGCTATGAGCTTGTAGATCTGCTATTTTTGAATAGCCAAATAAATAAAAAAATCACACACAGATGTGGGTTAATTGTGTTTTTCCATTGAACATTGAAACGTAGAAATGACATTTCAGCTTTGCCTTTCAGGCTTTGTAAACAAAAAGTGCACGGGCAGATACATATATAATGTATATGCTCTGTGAAACATGACACCCATGTATGTTTTAGAGCTGAGTGCATTTTGAAAAGTCTGTTTGATAAGTTAGTTTATGTTTTAAATAACGGACAGTAACTCAGCAACAACTGTTTTTCCAACGGTAAATTGTATGAATCAATGTTCATGCAATTATGCAATTTTATTATGCAATTATAAAGTAATTAGCCTGGTTTGACCATATTACATTATTTTTATATCAGTAATAGGCTTTGTATAATGTTCAATGCAAAAAAACACAGTTAAATCATTCATCACAATTATTTATATGACAATAATTAATAGTCAACTAAAGTGTCATGATTGTGACAGCCACAGACATGCCTCCTGGTGGAGATCTGAGCTCCACTGAGTTCCTTTTTAGTTCCATGATGTGTTTTTTTTAGGAATGTTAACCAACTTAATTTAACCCATTAATAATAATAATAATAATAATAAACTTTATTTGTATAGCACCTTTCATGACATGAAATGCAGCTCAAAGTGCTTTACATAGCAAGAATACAATTACAGTTAGAACCAATAAAAACAAACAACAATAAAGCAAACAAAAATAAAATAAAATAAAATAAAAGCAGTAAAATGCAGTAAAATGCAGTGGCCCTCGCCACTACACAACAATTAAGACCGGGAAGGCATCTGTGTGTCATTTTTTAGATTGCTTTGGCTATTCAAAAATAGCAGATATTCAAACTCGTAGCGCGGCACCGGATGCCGCACTACGAGCTTGTAGATCTGCTATTTAAAAAAAAAAATAATGAAAATGTGTTGCAAATCTTTGAATATGTATATATATTTTTAAAGCAAACATTTCAACTCAAATCTTTGCTTCTGGGGGGGTCCCTGGAACAACATATGTTTAGATGGGGGGTCCACGGCCAAATACATGTCATTTTGGAGGTCCTTGACATGACAAAAGTTTGAGAACCACTGATTATAGCAACATACGTTAAAAAAAAAACAGTTTGAGTTAAAAATGTTCGCTTTAAAAAATATATATTGAAAGATTTGCAAAAATGTTCGATTTTTCTAAAAAAAAGCAGATCTACAAGCTCATAGTGGGGCACCAAGTGTGTAGTATGAACATACTGTACATACTATTATGTACACTATGGACATACTAAACGTATATGTATGAATATATACCTTGTAATCTAATTGCAATTCTTTAAATCATATTCTCTTTATTATACAGACAATACGCAATAACTTTTAAGTTTTGCAGTCACCTATTTGAGAAGTGCAATTTGCTCTCATTAAAGGAATTATCAGTTTAATCCAGGGGTCTTCAACGTTTTCAGGCCAAGGACCCCCTAGCTGAGTGAGAGATGAAGCAGGGACCCCCTCTATATTGTATAAAATTGTGTTTCAGATTAAACTTTTTTTTTACTTGGTATGCTTTTTTTTCGCTCTACACCCAAACCTCTTTGCCAAAAAGTAGCAGATCTACAAGCTCACAACGCCTCGCAGCACGAGGCGTTGTGAGCTTGTAGATCTGCTATTTTTTGGCTAAAGTTCTCCTCAGAAAAGGGATGCTAGGGTTCAAGTGGTTAAGGTAAAAAAAAGAAATATCACACAAAGATTTGGCGGACCCCCTGTAGTAACTCCGAGGACCCCCTAGGGGTCCCGGACCCCCTGTTGAAGACCCCTGGTCTAATAAATGATTGTGGTTTCATTCAGATATTGTGAAACCAGCACTAAAGCATTTAGAAAGTTAAATTAACAACAACTACAACAGTTATTTATGTGTAGACCTCTGTCTCCCTCTAGTGTTTTTTAAGTGTCATAGCCCAGTTAGTTCAGAATTCCACAACAAAGCTCCGTACAAATGGAAAAACAAAGATGTTTTAAAACTTTAGACTAACTGTTTCTTAGCTTGTAATAATTGCTTATGAATTGAGCTGTATATGACATGTATTCTCCCAAATCCATGCACTACAAATGGCATTATTGTGTAAACAAAGATCAAACCATTATTTCTGCTTATCTATTGATCACCATAATATCATATGACCTTCAGTATCTGTTCCAGTTTAATCAAGTTGGACACTTTCACTCTCAGACCGTTGATACACACAGTGATGGCAATACTACTGGTACTAATGTAGTGTGTGTGTGTGTGTGTGTGTGTGTGTGTGTGTGTGTGTGTGTGTGTGTGTGTGTGTGTGTCCAATGTGAAAAGATGCAGCAGATGGTGTTTGACCTTCAGACATCTCTCAAGGTCACGAGATGGTCCAGGTATCAGGACCAGCATGCTCTGCAGCAGGAAGTAGAGGAGACACAGAACTCTCAATGCCAAGTTACACACTGCAGCAGGTAACACACACACACACACACACACACACACACATTTAACATCTTTATTTGCGTTCACATTTAACAGTAATTCTAGTAATTAGTAATTCTTGAACACAAACAATAGTAGATGCGCAAACTTGGTAAGACTCAACGACAAGTCTTTGAGGATACAGATCACGGGTACAGGAAGCATCGCCTCCTCCATATATGGAGACTGACAATTATCGCAGACATTTAACAGAATTTTGCCAATGCCTTAGCTTTTGGCTTTGGGCATTCCTGCAATCTGCAGGTCTCTCACAACTGATTTATGGACATTACCGAGGCTTCCAAATATGAACACAAGCAGTTTGGTGTACAACATCATCTGGGGCCAGTTGTGCCACCTCACACTGAGTTCAAACTTAGCCTAGTTATAGCTTAAACACATTCAATCCGGGGAAGTATTAGATTTCTTTGGCTATTCAAAAATAGCAGATCTACAACTCAGTTGTAGATCTGCTATTTTTTGAAAAATCGTGAAAATGAGTGCAAATCTTTGAATATATATATTTAAAATATATATATATATATTTAAAAAATATATATATATATTTAAAAAATATATATATATATATTTAAAGGTAGGGTAAGTGATATTTTTTGGTTAAAACAAAAAGTATTTTGTTAAAAGGTTAAAACACTATATTCTGATAGTAATCATTGCTATAGAGTGTTTTTTCAGTAACAGGAGTCTCCCCCTCTCTCCAGCTCTTTAATAAACAGAAAATCCATTTTTCGGTAGGTGTCAAAATCTCAGCCAATCAGGAGAAAGTACCAATTTTTAAGCTTAATTTGTATAGTGTTCCTGTTCAAATTTTGCCTGCTCATTTCTTAGTGTCATCAATTCCAATTTTATTTGTTTAATCTGTATCCTGATTGAGTTCTCTGTCCTGGTTGGATAAAATTGGAAATGATGCATTTTCTGTTTAATAAAGAGGTGGAGAGACAAGGAGACTCCTAATACTGAACAAACACTCTATAGCAATGAGTACTATCAGAATATAGAGCTATTTAACAATTATTTTAACCAACGCAAATCACTTACCCTACCTTTAAAGATTTGAAAAAAAATTCACATAAAAAACAAAAAATAGCAGATCTACAAGCTCATATGCCGCGCTATGAGCTTGTATATCTGCTATTTTTGAATAGCCAAAGAAATCTAAAAATGACACAGATACTTTCCCGGCTAAATGGGTTAAATGGCTTTTTTAAAAGCCATTTAAGCCATAACTATAACTAGGCTAAGTTTGAACTTAGTGTGAGGTGGTATAACTGGCCCCTGGTGTATTAGCTGCGACATCTGAAAAGGCATTATTTTCATTATTGCGCATGAACATGGCAGTTGAAACACAAGAGTGCTTATAATACATTTTGGCAGATGATGAAACATATGAGCTTATGTCCTTAGCGAATAGGTCAACAATTCTGTCATGCCTAGCAATGTACATTCCCTTAACCCTTTAAGACCTGAGGCGATTCTTAAAAATGTTTTCTAAATCCTAACAGTTTTTTGAAAAAAAAATCCCCCAAAAAAATGTTCAAGATTTTTCTAAAATAGCAGATCTACAAGCTCATAGCGCGGCACTCGGTGCCGCGCTATGAGCTTGTATATCTGCTATTTTTGAATAGCCAAAGAAATCTAAAGTGACACAGATGCGTTCCAGGTATTAATGGGTTAATATACACAGCAGCCATTCAGAATATGTGACAGAGTTTCAGTAAGTGGAGTGTGGTCATGGTGCAGACAATGAGGAGGAAACGTATTAGGAACCACAGAGAAAGATTGAGTCTGGTTGGAAGGATCTGTAATCTGGCTTTGACTGTAAAGGTGATTATATCCTCATCAACTGCATCATTTTTGAATATTTTGTGAGAGACGGTGTGATCTGCAGGAGGAAGGCAAGCTAGCTTTCCTTGTAGTTTTAAACCAGTCCAGTGTTGTTGTTGGTTCTGCTGTTGTGACATTACAAGGTACCTCCGTGCATTAACTGGTGATAAATGATGTTCTTTATCAATACCAGTAGCCCTTACTGAGATCAAACAGTTGGTAATAATGTCCTCAGAAACTGCAACAGTGTCTGAGTCCGGTCCAACCCAGTTTAGGGATACTCCAGTTCTCACACAGAGGTCATTGAGGTCAGGCCAATCTGACGACACCCCAAACCCAGTAGCATGTGAGTCCATTTTAAGGTTGGGCTTTCTTCTGAACCCGAGGAAACTTGGCCCGCCCTCTCTTACCAGGGACACTTTACGCCATTTCATATCTAGAAACAGAGAAGATCTAGCAAGTTCCCTGACAGTCTTGTCGTCACTGTTTAGCATGCTTAGCAAATGAGCCAGCCTTGTGGCAATATATATCCACTCCACGTTTGGGACGCCAAACCCACCCCCCTGTTTGGACTGGAAAATAATGTCTCTGGTGGTGTGGGTGTTAAGTCCGAACCACTTCCTCACAAAATGAACTATTTTGTCATTTAGTTCACTAAGTGTTTTGTATGCTAGGTGAACGTTGGAGAAAGAGGTGTTGAATTCTGGACAGGGCAACCTGCCTGATAGCCTTCAGCTTCATCAGCAGTGGCAGTGGTGAAGCATCAATCAGGTTCAGCCTGGCTGTAAACTCAGTCGTGATGTAGTCAACCTGTTCTTTCCATTCTCCTGCTATAGTAAATCTATGACCTAGGTAGTTGTATGTCTTATGTAGGTCATACACACTAATCGGTTCTGAGTTGATGGTAAACTCAGGACTCTTGTCAGTCTTAGATTTATACCAGCGGTTGCCGCCACTACGGTAAAGAACACACACAAACCGGACCAGTCTAGAAATGCGTCTGTTCTAGAGAGCATATTCTCAATAACACTCTCTTCCCGAGATGCTAGCTGTACATCATCCGCATAACCCTGGACGGGGTTTGGGGAAAGCACATTGGGTGGGGCACAATCACACAACCACTTTATCCACTCATTGATGGCAAGAACAAAGTTAATGGCACTCCATGGGCAGCCTGTTTTAATGCCTACTTGGAGAGGGATTGGGTCTGTGAGTTGTTTTCCACATATTATGATGTTTCATACACATCCTTAATAATGTCAATAAACACCTGAGGTAGTTGTATTTTCTCTAGTGCATTAATCATGACATTATGGGTCAGAGTACCAAAAGCATCATGAAAGTCCAGGAAGACAGAATAGAATTTGCAAGACTCATGTTTAAAATCATCGATCCCAGTTTTAAGACAAAATACATGTTCATTCATCCCCTTGTCTGTTGATGTATGCCTTCTGCTTTGATGACAAGATGTCATTGTCTATCAGCCAGGGAAGCACACGAGACAGGATACATTTCATGAACACTTTGTAGATGGTGGGGAGCAGAGAAATGTCCCTCCATGTTGATGGATCATCAGGTACATTGTATTTTTTGGGGGATACGGTGAATCATGGCTCCTTTCCAGGACTCGGGCACTCTCTTATTGTCCAGGCAGACTTTGAAAATAGATGTTATTTTTTCACATGACTGTGCGGTCTTAAGGCTTTCATAAGTTACCCCGTCTATGCCACTAGCATTTGGTAGGCTGTGTAAAACAGACTCTACTTCATCAAGTGAAAAGTGGAAAGTTATCAGGTTGTGCTGGTTGTGTTCTATTATTCCAGGGTGGTAATGGGAGTGGATCACTGATCAGTGTTAGGCTGTGACATTTATTTTCATAATGGGTTTTGACCATTGTGACGTCACTGGGACAAGGAGGCGGGTCAGGGGATACTCATTGTCATTTAAAATGATCTGGATCGCTTTTGATCGTTTTGTTTGTGCTGCCACAAGAAAGCAAATTTATTCCTACTCACTCGTTTGTGGCGCTCCCGAGTTGTACTGGAGCTGAGCTGGGGCTGAATCATGTCACGTACAGAACCGAATTACCCCTCGATCCATTCGGCAGCGGTGGATGGGCTCAGAACCTCAGGGAGTGGATCCTCGCGAGGAAACTTTTTCAGAATCCGCGTCGCATATTTCAGCATATTATATTTCTGCTTTCCTCCTCGGCTCGGCTATTAAAAAATAGCAGATCTCCAAGCTCATAGTCCGGCACCGAGTGCCGCGCTATGAGCTGGTAGTTTTGCTATTTTTGGAAAAATCTTGAAAATGTGTGCGAATCTTTGAATATATATATATATTGAAAGTGAACATTTTTACTCAAATCTTTGCTTCTGGGGGGATTCTACAAATGTCTTCTAAATCCTAACGGTTAAAAAAAAAAAAAAAAAAACGTAATGTTGCTATTTATATATCAGTGATTCTCAAACTTTTTCATGTCAAGGACCCCCAAAATTATATGTATTAGGCCACGGACCCCCATCTGATTAAACATTTAGTTCCACGGACCCCCAGAAGCAAAGATTTGAGTTAAAAATGTATTTATATATTGAAAGATTTGCACACATTTTCACAACTTTTTTTTCCTCAAAAATAGCAGATCTACAAACTCTTAGCGCTTGTAGATCTGCTATTTTTTGAATAGCCAAAGAAATCTTAAAATGAAAACAGATGCGTTCCCTTGCCGGTCTTAATGGGTTAACACAGAGGGAATAAAGATAACACATTGATGACTTAAAATATTTAGAAAATGACAAAGGAAGAACATTCTTTACTAAGGATATTATAAAACATCATCTTCTCAAGATAGACAAACTGCATATGATAGCTGAGATGGAACAATATTTAGCAATAGAAAATTGCTTTTGTCTTTTGCAATTCTCCCAATTGCAGTCCACGGAGCACAAGTTTGCGAACGTGGCCCAGACTCCCAAACACAAGGACAGACTCCCAAACACAAGGACAATAAGTTGAGAGCCTTATATCCTAAGGCAGGGGTCTTCAACAGGGGGTCCGGGACCCCTAGGGGGTCCTCAGAGTTACTACAGGGGGTCCGCCAAATCTTTGTGTGTGTGTTTCTTTTTTTTAACCACGTGAACCTGAATAGGGGCGGCCATAGCTGAGTGGTTAGTGAGCCCGCCTAGGGAGCCAGAGGTCCTGGTTGCCCCAGGTACGATTCCAGGCCAGGCCAGCATATGTGTCGATAAAATGAAATATGTCCCTGAGCAAGACTCTTAACCCCTAATTGCTCACAGGCCCTCATTGGAAACAAGACCGCAAGGACTTTCATGAACGGACCTGTTAAAAGAAATTATCCTTATCCTTATCCTTAACCCTAGCGTCCCTTTTCTGAGGAGAACTAAAGCCAAAAATAGCAGATCTACAAGCTCACAACGCCTCGCAGCGCTAGGCGTTGTGAGCTTGTAGATCTGCTATTTTTGGCTAGGTATAGGTGTAGACTGTAGAGGGGAAAAAAGAGCAGACCAAGTAAACAAAAAAAGTTTAATCTGAAACACAATTTTGTACAATATAGAGGGGGTCCCTGCTTCATCTCTCTCTGTCAGTTAGGGGTCCTTGGCCTGAGAACGTTGAAGACCCCTGTCTTAACCCATTAAGACCTGAGGCCGCTTCTAAACATTTTCTAAATCCTTACAGTTTTTCGGAAAAAAATGTAAAAAAATAATTTCAAAAATAGCAGATCTACAAGCTCGTAGCGCGGCACTCGGTGCCGCGCTATGAGCTTGTATATCTGCTATTTTTGAATAGCCTAAAGAAATCTAAAAGTGACACAGATGCGTTCCAGGTATTAATGGGTTAAGGCCATAATACGCTCTACAAAAGGTTGATGTATCATACGTTTGGATGTAAAGCAATTGTCCATATAAAGGTCAAATGGGCAGCCTGTTTAAAAAAGACTTTCATTTGTTTGTAACTACAACACTATATACTTCATAATCGTAAAAATGCAAATACATGCTCTGTGAGATATGACACCAAATGTAATTGAACTGAGTGATCTATTTGAAAAGTCTGTTTGATAAGTTAGTTTGTTTTAAATAACGGACAGTAAGGCAGCAACAGTTTTTCAGCTATAAATCGTATGAATACATTTTCATACACGTATATTTTAGCAATTTATGTGTGCAATTATAAAGTAATTAGCCTGTTTTGACCATAGTACATTATTTTTATATCAGTAATAGGCTTTGTATAATTATTTATATGACCAGAATAAATCATCAACTAAACTGTCATGATTGTGACAGCCCCAGACATGTCTCCTGGTGGATATGAGCTCCAGACATGTCTCCTGGTGGATATGAGCTCCAGACATGCCTCCTGGTGGATATGAGCTCCAGACATGGCTCCTGGTGGATATGAGCTCCAGACATGGCTCCTGGTGGATATGAGCTCCAGACATGGCTCCTGGTGGATATGAGCTCCAGACATGGCTCCTGGTGGATATGAGCTCCATTAGACTGCCCCAACGCTCCTGATTTCGTGTATAGAGGGGCGGGTGTATAGAGCCGACGAGAGATTGCGCCTGATCCCATTGGTTCACCGATCTGTCCGTCAACCCCCGCCCCGTTAACACAACATTACGAGCGACGCCCACTGCACTCTGGTTGGTTGGGAAATGAAACACTTCCTCATACCGAGTACACCGACGCGCTGGGCCAGGCTTTTATTTTTTAGCAAAACTAAACAATAAAAGCCTGGAGATCGAGGCTAGAGCTCCATTGACTGCTACCTTTTTAGTTGCATGTATGTTTATTTAAGAATGTTTAACAACTTAATTTAAATAATGTATATGTATGAACATACTGTACATACTGTACATACTGTACATGTACACTATGGACATACTGTATGTATGTGTATGAATGTGTACCTGGCAATCTAATTGCAGTTCTTTAAATTATATTATCTTTATTATACAGACACAATTCAATAACATTTTAAGTTTTGAAAAGTGCAATTTGCTCTCATATTAAAGGAATGATCAGTTTAATAAATCATATTCTGTAACCAGCACACTAAGGAATTTAGAAGATTAAATATATTGAGATAAAAATCCCCCAACTACAACTGGGCCCATTAGTGCTGTCAGTTATTTATGTATAGATCCCTGGCTCCCTCTAGTGTTCTTTGCATGTCATAGCCCAGTTAGTTCAGAATTCCACAACAAAGTTGTGTGCATATCAGCTTCAGACACGCTCCGTACAAATGGAAAAACAAATATGTTTTAAAACTTGACTAATTAACTGTTTCTTCTTGACTACATTTATTTTAGTCAGGGACAGTCCTACCTTTTGCCTGGAGACTGTTACTTAAATGTCCAACTAATTTAGTAAAGACCACGCCTCCAAATTGAATCAATTTGTGTTGCTCATTCTCATAAGTAAGACATGTTATTGTGGTGATAGCCATGCATGCTCTGTGTTGATGGAGTGAAGGGATGGATGGATGAAGAGATGGATGAGAGGGTGAGGGGATGAATAGATGTTATTTTTCAAAACACTTGTATTGTATTGTATATTAACCCATTAAGACCTGGAACGCATCTGTGTCATTTTTAGATTTGAGCTAAAAAGCATTATTTTACACTTTGGATATTCAAAAATAGAAGATATACAAGCTCATAGCACAGCACCGAGTGCCGCGCTACGAGCTTGTAGATCTGCTATTTTTGAGAAATCGTGAAAATGTTTTCACGAACATTTTTTAACTCAAATCTTTGCTTCTAGGGGTCCCTGGAAAAAAATATTTTGAGATGGAGGTCCTTGGCAGAATACATATACATTTTGGGGTCCTTGACATGAAAAGGTTTGAAAACCGCTGACATAGTAACAAAGTTTTTTTTTTCAAAAAACTGTTTTTAAAAACAGACATTTTGTAGAATCGGCCTCAGGTCTTAATGGGTGAAGGTGCGATGGTATCCCTCTTCTACACAAAATGTTGTGATGGGCGAAGTATTGCAAACTATACTCTATGATCTTCATTGCTGTCTGGTCCAGGCCGGCATCTTAGATTTTTTACTAAAAGGACAGATGTCTGATGTGATCAATTCAAAGTGATCTGATGTTGGAGTGTGCTGATGTTTGTTTTTCAGAGACTGCAGATAAACACCCTGTGACTCAAACTGCTGTTCTTCTGCAACTGAAGACAACACACTCGACCAACACTGAACAACAGCAACAAACAGGTAGGTACGCACACTAAACTACCACCAACAAACATTAGACCACAACAACAAACATGTAGGTACGCACACAAAACTACCACCAACAAACATTAGACCACAACAACAAACGGGTAGGTAGGCACACTGAACTACCACCAACAAACATTAGACCACAACAACAAACGGGTAGGTAGGCACACTGAACTACCACCAACAAACATTAGACCACAACAACAAACGGGTAGGTAGGCACACTGAACTACCACCAACAAACATTAGACCACAACAACAAACGGGTAGGTAGGCACACTAAACTACCACCAACAAACATTAGACCACAACAACAAACGGGTAGGTAGGCACACTAAACTACCACCAACAAACATTAGACCACAACAACAAACGGGTAGGTAGGCACACTAAACTACCACCAACAAACATTAGACCACAACAACAAACGGGTAGGTACGCACACTAAACTACCACCAACAAACATTAGACCACAACAACAAACGGGTAGGTACGCACACTAAACTACCACCAACAAACATTAGACCACAACAACAAACGGGTAGGTAGGCACACTAAACTACCACCAACAAACATTAGACCACAACAACAAACGGGTAGGTAGGCACACTAAACTACCACCAACAAACATTAGACCACAACAACAAACGGGTAGGTAGGCACACTAAACTACCACCAACAAACATTAGACCACAACAACAAACGGGTAGGTAGGCACACTAAACTACCACCAACAAACATTAGACCACAACAACAAACGGGTAGGTAGGCACACTAAACTACCACCAACAAACATTAGACTACAACAACAAACGGGTAGGTAGGCACACTAAACTACCACCAACAAACATTAGACCCCAACAACAAACGGGTAGGTAGGCACACTAAACTACCACCAACAAACATTAGACCCCAACAACAAACGGGTAGGTAGGCACACTAAACTACCACCAACAAACATTAGACCCCAACAACAAACGGGTAGGTAGGCACACTAAACTACCACCAACAAACATTAGACCACAACAACAAACAGGTAGGTACGCACACTAAACTACCACCAACAAACATTAGACCACAACAACAAACAGGTAGGTACGCACACTAAACTACCACCAACAAACATTAGACCACAACAACAAACAGGTAGGTACGCACACTAAACTACCACCAACAAACATTAGACCACAACAACAAACAGGTAGGTACGCACACTAAACTACCACCAACAAACATTAGACCACAACAACAAACAGGTAGATACGGTACGCACACTAAACTACCACCAACAAACATTAGACCACAACAACAAACGGGTAGGTACGCACACTAAACTACCACCAACAAACATTAGACCACAACAACAAACGGGTAGGTACGCACACTAAACGACCACCAACAAACATTAGACCACAACAACAAACGGGTAGGTACGCACACTAAACGACCACCAACAAACATTAGACCACAACAACAAACGGGTAGGTACGCACACTAAACGACCACCAACAAACATTAGACCACAACAACAAACGGGTAGGTACGCACACTAAACTACCACCAACAAACATTAGACCACAACAACAAACGGGTAGGTACGCACACTAAACTACCACCAACAAACATTAGACCACAACAACAAACGGGTAGGTAGGCACACTAAACTACCACCAACAAACATTAGACCACAACAACAAACGGGTAGGTAGGCACACTAAACTACCACCACCAACAAACATTAGACCACAACAACAAACGGGTAGGTAGGCACACTAAACTACCACCAACAAACATTAGACCACAACAACAAACGGGTAGGTAGGCACACTAAACTACCACCAACAAACATTAGACCACAACAACAAACGGGTAGGTAGGCACACTAAACTACCACCAACAAACATTAGACCACAACAACAAACGGGTAGGTAGGCACACTAAACTACCACCAACAAACATTAGACCACAACAACAAACGGGTAGGTAGGCACACTAAACTACCACCAACAAACATTAGACCACAACAACAAACGGGTAGGTAGGCACACTAAACTACCACCAACAAACATTAGACCACAACAACAAACGGGTAGGTAGGCACACTAAACTACCACCAACAAACATTAGACCACAACAACAAACGGGTAGGTAGGCACACTAAACTACCACCAACAAACATTAGACCACAACAACAAACGGGTAGGTAGGCACACTAAACTACCACCAACAAACATTAGACCACAACAACAAACGGGTAGGTAGGCACACTAAACTACCACCAACAAACATTAGACCACAACAACAAACGGGTAGGTAGGCACACTAAACTACCACCAACAAACATTAGACCACAACAACAAACGGGTAGGTAGGCACACTAAACTACCACCAACAAACATTAGACCACAACAACAAACGGGTAGGTAGGCACACTAAACTACCACCAACAAACATTAGACCACAACAACAAACGGGTAGGTAGGCACACTAAACTACCACCAACAAACATTAGACCACAACAACAAACGGGTAGGTAGGCACACTAAACTACCACCAACAAACATTAGACCACAACAACAAACGGGTAGGTAGGCACACTAAACTACCACCAACAAACATTAGACCACAACAACAAACGGGTAGGTAGGCACACTAAACTACCACCAACAAACATTAGACCACAACAACAAACGGGTAGGTAGGCACACTAAACTACCACCAACAAACATTAGACCACAACAACAAACGGGTAGGTAGGCACACTAAACTACCACCAACAAACATTAGACCACAACAACAAACGGGTAGGTAGGCACACTAAACTACCACCAACAAACATTAGACCACAACAACAAACGGGTAGGTAGGCACACTAAACTACCACCAACAAACATTAGACCACAACAACAAACGGGTAGGTAGGCACACTAAACTACCACCAACAAACATTAGACCACAACAACAAACGGGTAGGTAGGCACACTAAACTACCACCAACAAACATTAGACCACAACAACAAACGGGTAGGTAGGCACACTAAACTACCACCAACAAACATTAGACCACAACAACAAACGGGTAGGTAGGCACACTAAACTACCACCAACAAACATTAGACCACAACAACAAACGGGTAGGTAGGCACACTAAACTACCACCAACAAACATTAGACCACAACAACAAACGGGTAGGTAGGCACACTAAACTACCACCAACAAACATTAGACCACAACAACAAACGGGTAGGTAGGCACACTAAACTACCACCAACAAACATTAGACCACAACAACAAACGGGTAGGTAGGCACACTAAACTACCACCAACAAACATTAGACCACAACAACAAACGGGTAGGTAGGCACACTAAACTACCACCAACAAACATTAGACCACAACAACAAACGGGTAGGTAGGCACACTAAACTACCACCAGCAAACATTAGACCACAACAACAAACGGGTAGGTAGGCACACTAAACTACCACCAACAAACATTAGACCACAACAACAAACGGGTAGGTAGGCACACTAAACTACCACCAACAAACATTAGACCACAACAACAAACGGGTAGGTAGGCACACTAAACTACCACCAACAAACATTAGACCACAACTACAAACGGGTAGGTACGCACACTAAACTACCACCAACAAACATTAGACCACAACTACAAACGGGTAGGTACGCACACTAAACTACCACCAACAAACATTAGACCACAACAACAAACGGGTAGTATTAGTATTAGGACCAGGACCAGACGGATAAAATGCTAAACATGGTGATTTATTGGTGACAGCAGTACAGGGAAATGGCATGAAGGAGGTGATGATGATGAAACATGATTTTTAGGCTATGGAAACAAAGAAAACCATAATCTACCAAAGTAGTAAAGTACACATAACTAGGATGGTAACTCAACAAATGATAAATACATAACAAATGATAAATAGGTACTTACTCAAATAATTTATCAAAGGGAACTCCGGAATAACAAACACAGGAAACTAAACTAAACTAAACTAAACAGGGAACCAAACTCAAAATGATCCAAATTGGCAAACGGTGCTTCAGAACTGGGGCAACACGAAGAGGCAACACAACAAACATGTCTACACATTTTAAGGACCGGCACCCAGAGCTCTTCAGAGACTTAAGGCTGTATTCTATTATTATTATTTTTGTGCACAGTCATTAATTATATCAAAGTGGCTTACGGTGCTTTAATGTGCTGATGATCTTACAAAGTTTCCGCTGATTAAGCTACCGCAATGTTAAGTGATTGTTCATGTTAAATTAACCAGCTTTTTACCTCAGTGCATGACTAATGTTAGCTGGGCAGCTTGTGCATTGTTTAGTTAACATTACAGATACAAGTAAAGTCAATCATGTTGTACAGTATGCACGCAGTGACACAGCTGTGGTTAAGCAACATGTGTATCTCGATGGCGTCACTTGCCAAAAAGAACACATCATGTTTTTTGTAGGCAAGGGAATCAGAGTATAAAATAAAGATTATTTTCTCACATTACTAAAGAAAGCTTAAATAGTCATTGGCCATGAATGCAAGATTACTGGCCCTTTTGCGAAGTGGTGTATGTATCTGTAAGCATTATGTTGACTGATTTCTGTCTGCTCCGTCTGTTTTGATTCTAAAATAAGATAGTGCTCAACATAAGTTTAACTTTTTTAATAATGTTGTAAAACAATATATACACTTTACATCAGGGGTCTTCACAATGATATACAATATGTAGTGGGGGTCCCTGCTTCATCTCTCTTTCAGCTAAGGGGTCCTTGGCCTGAAACATGTTGAAGACCTCTGCTGTACAGAGTTGAAAAGGACACATTTGGCAAATGCTTGAGAACCTGAATTGCAAATGCATTAAATATTATTTGTTTATTTATTTATACAGGTGAAGAACACTGAGGCCACTGTACTACTGTGTTTGCAAGTGAAGAAAAGGAACATTCAAGAAAAAAACAACAGCAGTTTATTATAAATGTGTTTTAAACTGTTCAGTGAAAACAATGTTTGCAGGACAACGTTTCTAGCAAACAAATATATATATACATATACAAGCAGCACCAAAATGTATGTTTTTATGGGTAACCAGTTGTTTGGATTTGGAACCAAATTTTAGTACCCAACCCTACTAAAATTTCCCATATCCTACCATCACTGTATGGTATGGGAATAGCCACTCACAGGCAAATATTCAAATATTTGCTTGATGAAGACCTATATAGTCAAAACTTATAAGAAAATACATTTTGGGAGCTTTAAACGGGTGTGCGGATGTTTTACCTTCTCCCGCTACTTATACCATGCCAAAACCATCCAGAAACCTCTGTCAGATACCCAAACCTGTAGCTAAGATCTTAGTGTCATAATGAGCTTAGACATGTACACATCGTTCGTCCCCTGAATGGTGGCTTATGGAATCCTCTTCCTGTGCCCATGCATCTCTGACCAAATTAGTATGTGCTCTCACGATTGCATCAATATGAAAATTCTCCCACAATGTTTTAGTTAAGTCAACTCTTAAGATTTGGACTCAGTTTAAATGCTATTTTAGTATTCAATTATTCCCATTAATAACCCCTCTGTGGCAAATCCTATTTCCTTCCTCTTTACAAGATTGGACATTTAAAATCTGGTATGATCATGGCATTAAGTCACTGAACAGTTTAAAACACATTTATAATAAACTGCTGTTATTTTTTTCTTGAATGTTCCTTTTCTTCACTTGCAAACACCAATCTTTTTCATATGTTTTGGACCTGTCCTTCCTTACATTCTTATTGATCATCTGTATTTGACACTATTTTGGATGTGTCACAGTTGCCCATCCCCTATTATTTCCCTCTTTGGCGTTCGGCCCAAATATCAATCACCTATTGGAAGAAAACATATCCACCCTCCCATTCCGGCTGGATTTGTGATATACTGTACTTTTTAAAATTAGAAAAAATTAGTACACATTGCGTGGCTCTTTCAAAATTCTATATGGCCTTTTCTATTGCACGTTGACAGTCTTGCGCTTGAGCTCCTATCGGAAACTGAATGAGTCTGTAACCTGCATATATGGCAGTAGCCAATCTGTTGATAAACCCTTGGTGTGTACCTGCTTATCACCTCACTGACATGTATAATTTTTTACTTTTAATGACCATACCTGTGCTTAACTCAATGTGACGTTTATAGACCATGGAATGTTTTCTATATACATGTTATTGGAGATTTTACGTTGTGCATTTGTCTTGTTTTCTGTTTTCTTTTATGTGTTGTCTGTTTTTGTCTTGTTTTGCTGTTGTTTATACCCTTTTCCTTACTTGATATTTGTCTATCCTGTTACCCAATCTTTGTCTTTACTTTTTGGAGATACTCTGTTTATTTGCTTCAGTAATGACTGTATTAATTGTGAGTATGTAAACAAAACGTACGTCAAGACCATTAGCAATATCTCTCCGACTCCTATCACAAGGCGATCTCCATCTATGATCCAGCATCCTGCCCTCTGATCAACCCAGTCCTTCCCGCCGTTCCTGAATCCAGTTCCTCCCGCCAATCCAGCTTCCCGCCATCCGGACTGTCCAGCATCCAGTGTTCCCGCCGATCCAGCTTCCCGCCATCCGGACTGTCCAGCATCCAGTCTTCCCGCCGATCCAGCTTCCCGCCATCCGGACTGTCCAGCATCCAGTCTTCCCGCCGATCCAGCTTCCCGCCATCCGGACTGTCCAGCATCCAGTCTTCCCGCCGATCCAGCTTCCCGCCATCCGGACTGTCCAGCGTCCTGCCCTCCCGGCAGAGCCAGCATCCCGGTCATTCTATGGCTCCATCCCTGTATTCCATCGAAAGTCGGCTCACCACCACCGATCACCCCAGCAATCTCCGCTGCCTCTCACCACAACGCCCGTAGGTATAATGATGCAGGTAAAGTACTCGCACAGGACTCCAGGAATAAAGGTTGCCAAAGAGTCCCACTTTGGCCATGCCCCCATCTCAGAAAACTGCTGCACTGAGCTTTCAGACTGAATAATGGAGTGTTCAGCAGATAAGTATTTCTTTTACAGGTTTCTTCTCAGGTAAGTATTCCTTCTTTAACAGATTCTTCTCTCAGGTAATTACAGGTTACATAATTCTTTCATAAATGTTATTTTCTTGTAAAATTACAAGTTTAGGATCACGGTCAAAAAGCTGTGTGCTTCCAACAATGATTATCTTCCACTCAATCATCAATATAATAATCTACAGCTGGGTGTTTAAGCATGAAGATGTAATCCAACCAATAAAGTAACAGCATGTAAAACATAAATTGGCTACTCTCTCATATTCACTTACAATCTGCTCAAAATAATGAATTACATTATGTCAACCATATAAATGTACCCAAAACATATATTCAAACATCATTTCTCTGGGTTTGGCTCTCACCGCTGTTACCACAGTGTTGTGGATCTTGCAACTCGAAGAGGCACCCAGATCTCTTCAAAGACTTAAGAGAGGTAACATTGCAATATTCTGCTGTAATTTAAAAAATAAATTGTCAGATGAATTAAATCCAAGTGCCTTGCAATGATGAGCTGATGAGCTTAAAGTTTCCCCTGAGCAAGCTACTGTAATATTAAGTGATTGTTAATGTTAAACAACTAGCTTTTTACCTCAGTGCATGACTAATGTTAGCTGGTCAGCTTGTGTTTTGTTCAGTTACCAACACATGGGTCAATCATGTTTTACAGTATGCACGCAGTGACACAGCTGTGGTTAAGCAACATGTGTATCCCATCACATCCTATTTTCTGTCGTCAAGTGAGACCATTGTGTGATGGAATACTCTCACATATTACTAAATATTAATTTGTAGACCTGATATCCTATTGTGTGTATAGTTGCAATGTACAGATTATTGTTTTCTGATATTATACTGTTAAGAACGACAATGGGTTGTGATCCTAGATAACTATTGCTATGCATTTGATGTATTACCTCGCGTTGTTCTTAATGTAAGTCGCTTTCGATTTAGAGTGTCTGTTAAATACCTTAATTGTAAATTGTAATTGTAAGGAAAGCTTAAATAGTCAGTGGCGATGAATGCAAGATTACTGGGCCCCTTTGCGAAGTAAGCCGTAGTAATTGGTAAATGTGTATGTATCTCTAAGCATTATGCTGACTAATTTAATGTTAATCGATGTCTGTTTTGATTCTATAATAAGAAATAGTGCTCAATATAAGTTTCATTGTATAATAATACATGATACAGTATGTAAAAACAAAATATATATATATATGACTAAATCAAATTATACATTTTCGCTCATATAGCACCAGAGATGCTGCAATGACACCCTGACTAGTCACAGCCTAAGATATCCGAATCCATTGAATAGTCGCATCATTCAACTGAGAGACAGTGACTGAACAGTGTGGTAGAGTTCATCTGTTTGGATCAGATTCCATTGTACACTGTACATAGTTGAAAGGGATACATTTGGAAAATGCTTGAGAACCTGAATTGCAAATACACTCAGTGGTGATTATTATTATTTGTTTATTGTGTTTATATTTTATTCATACAGGTGATGAACACCGAGACCACTGTGCTACTGTGTGTGCAAGTGAAGAAAAGGAACATTCAAGAAAGAATACCACCACCACAGTTTGAGTGTATTACAAATGTCTTTTTCATTTTTATGTGCAGTGACAGCACTGTGTGTAGGATAATTTTTTAACAAAAAAAAAATGTAAGCAGAAAATAAATGATCAAAATGTATATTTTCATGGGTAACCAGTTCTTAGGATTTGGTTCTAACTTAGAACTGAATTTTGAGTGTCAAGCTAGAATTCAACAGGTAAGTATTTCTTTTACAGGTTTTTTTTTTTCAGGTAAGTTTTCTTTCTTTTACAGGATTCTTCTCTCAGGTAATTATAGGTTACATTGTTGTTTCATAAATGTTCTCATCTTGTCAAACAATAGTTTAGATTCATGGTCAAAAAGCTTTGTGCTTCCAACACTGCCAATGAATCCATTCAATCAATCAACTAATAATTGACATATGTAGGTTCAGGTTGTTTAAGCACGTGCTGTAAGAAGGTCTAATACAACCAACCAAGTACCAGTAAGTGGGGCAGTAAGTCTGGTGCAGGCTGGAAAGTAGACACTTGCTGCTGCATGCAGGCATACAGGTTTAAATGGAAGTCTTGCATGCATGTGCAGGCAGGCGGGCGCATACGGGTGCGGGCACAAGCACGCATGCATGTGTGTAGCGATGGGTGCTTGTAGGCATAGAGATGCACAGGGAGGCACATATGGGCATAGGCAGGCACAGGCGGGTGCATGCAGTAAAGTGCATGCAGTCAAAGGTGGGTGCATGCAGGCAGGCGTTTAACAGCACAGGTAAGAACATGCAGGCACAGATGTGTGCATGCACACATAGGTGGCTGAGGACAGTGGCTGCAGGCAAGCACCTAAAAGTACAGGTGGGCACATGCAGGCAGGTGCATGTAGACAAGGGTAGGTAGGCGTATACAGGCAATACATGCAGGTGCATGCAGGCACATGCAGGTGTATACAAGCATGGTAAGTAGTAGTATGCAGGCAATACATGTAGTTAGGCTGGCACATGCGGGCAGGTGCATGCAGGCGCATGTAGGCAGGTGCATGAAGGCAGGTGTATGAAGGCAAGCGCATGCAGGTTCATTCAGGCATGGGTAGGTAGACATATGCAGGCAATACATGCAGCATACAATTAAGCGCATGCAGGCAGGTGCATGAAGCTAGGCGCATGCAGGCAGGCACATGTAAGTAGGCGCATGCAGGCAGGTGCATGTAGACAAGGGTAGGTAGGCGTATGCAGGCAATACATGCAGGCACATGCAGGCACATGCAGGTGTATACAAGCATGGTAAGTAGACGTATGCAGGCAATACATGTAGTTAATCGCATGCAGGTGCATGCAGGCAGGCGCAAGCTAGCAGGCCTATGCAGGCAGGGGCATGCAGGCAGGGGCATGCAAGCAGGCGCTTGCAGGCAGGCAATGCAGGCATGGGTAGGTAGGCGTATTCAGACAATATATGCAGGTTCATGCATGCACAGGCAGGCAGGTGCATGCAGGCAGTCGAATGCAGTTACAGGCAGTCAGGCATGGGCAGGGGCAGGCAGGTGCATGCAGGCATGGGTAGGTAGGTGTATGCAGGTGCATGCAGGCACATGCAGGCAGGCGCACACAAGCATGGTAAGTAGACGTATGCAGGCAATACATGTAGTTAGGCAGGCGCATGCGGGCAGGAGCATGCAGGCGGGCGTATGCAGGCGCATGTAGGTAGGTGCATGGAGGAAGGTTTCTGAAGGCTAGCGCATGCAGGTGCATGCAGGCATGGGTAGGTAGACGTATGCAAGCAATACATGCAGCATGCAATTAGGCACATGCAGGCGCATGCAGATGCATGCAAGCAGGCGAATGCAGGTGCATGCAGGCAGGTGTAAGCAAGGATGGGTAAGTAGATGTGTGTAGGCAATACATGTACTTAGGCTCATGCAGGTGCATGCAGGCAGGCGCATGCAGCTAGACACATGCAGGCAGGCGCATGCAAGTGGGCGTATGCAGGCAGGTGCATGTAGACAAGGGTAGGTAGGTGTATGTAGGCAATACATGCAGGTGAATGCAGGCAGATGCAGGCAGGCGCATGCAGGCAGGCGCATGCAGGTGTATACAAGCATGGTAAGTAGATGTATACAGTTAATATATGAAGTTAGGCGCATACAGGTGAATGCAGGCAGGCGCATGCTAGAAGGCCTATGCGGGCAGATGCAGGCAGGCAGGCACATGCAGGCGCATGCAAGCAGGCGCATGCAAGCTGGTGAATATAGGCAGGCGCATGCTAGCAGACCTATGCAGGCAGGCTCATGCAGGCAGGCACATGCAGGAGCATGCAAGCAGGCGCTTGCAGGCAGACAATGCAGGCATGTGTAGGTAGGCGTATTCAGGCAATATATGCAGGTGCATGTAGGCAGTCGAATGCAGTTACAGGCAGGCAGGGGCAGGCAGGTGCGTGCAGGCATGGGTAGGTAGGTAGGTAGGTGTATGCAGGCAGGTGCATGCAGGTGTGTACAAGCATGGTAAGTAGACGTATGCAGGCAATACATGTAGATAGGCAGGCGCATGCGGGCAGGAGCATGCAGGCGGGTGTATGCAGGCGCATGTAGTCAGGTGCATGAAGGAAGGTTTCTGAAGGCTAGCGCATGCAGGTGCATGCAGGCATGGGTAGGTAGGTGTATGCAGGCGCATGCAGGCACATGCAGGCACATGCAGGCAAGCGCATGCAGGCAGGCGCATGCAGGTGTGTAAAAGCATGGTAAGCAGACGTATGCAGACAATACATGTAGTTAGGCAGGCGCATGCGGGCAGGAGCATGCAGGCGGGTGTATGCAGGCGCATGTAGGCAGGTTAAGGTCTCTGAAGGTTAACGCATGCAGGTGCATGCAGGCATGGGTAGGTAGACACATGCAGGTAGTACATGCAGCATGCAATTAGGCGCATGCAGGTGCGTGCAGGCAGGTCCATGCAGGTGTATGCAAGCATGGGTAGGTAGATGTGTGCAGTTAATACATGTACTTAGGCACATGCAGGCGCATGCAGCTAGACACATGCAGGCAGGCACATGCAGGCAGATGCATGTAGACAAGGGTAGGTAGGTGTATGCAGGCAATACATGCAGGTGAATGCAGGCAGATGCATACAGGTGTATACAAGAATGGTAAGTAGACATATGTAGGCAATACAAGCGCATGCAGGTGAAAGTAGGCAGGCGCATGCTAGCAGGCCTATGCAGTTAAGCGCATGCAGGCAGGCGCATGCAGGCAGTCAAATGCAGGCGCATGCAAGCATGTGCATGCAGGCAGGCGCATGCATGCAGGCAGGCGCATGCAAGCAGGCGCTTGCAGGCAGGCAATGCAGGCATGGGTAGGTAGGCGTATTCAGGCAATATATGCAGATGTAAGCATGCACAGGCAGGCAGGTGCATCAAGGCAGGTGAATGCAGTTACAGGCAATCAGACATGGGCAGGGGCAGACAGGTGCATGCAGGCATTGGTAGGTAGGCGTATGCATGCAATACATGTAGGCGCATGCAGAAAGGTGCTTGCAGGCACATGCAGGCAGGCGCATGCAGGTGTTTACAAGCATGGTAAGTACACGTATGCAGGCAATACATGTAGTTAGGCAGGCGCATGCGGGCAGGAGGGCGTATGCAGGCGCATGTAGGCAGGTGCATGAAGGCTAGTGCATGCAGGTGCATGCAGGCATGGGTATGTAGACGTATGCAGGTAATACATGCATCATGCAATTAGGCGCATGCAGGTGCATACAGGCAGGCTCATGCAGATGCATATATGCAGGTGCATGCAGACAGGCGCATGCAGGTGTATGCAAGCATGGGTAAGTAGATGTGAGCAGTCAATACATGTAGTTAGGCTCAGGCGCATGAAGCTGGGCACATGCAGGCAGGCGCATGTAAGTGGGCGCATGTAGGCAGGTGCATGTAGACAAGGGTAGGTAGGTGTAAGCAGGCAATACATGCAGGTGAATGCAGGCAGGCGCATGCAGGTGTATTCAAGCATGGAAAGTAGACGTTTGCAGTCAATACATGTAGTTAGGCGCAGTTAGGTGCAGGCAGGCGCATGCAAGCAGGCAAAGGCAGGCAGGCACTTGAAGGCGCATGCAAGCAAGCGCATGCAAGCAGGCACATGCAGGCGCTTGAAGGAAGGCACATGCAGGCATGGGTTGGTAGGCGTACTCAGTCAATACATGAAGATGCATGCATGCACAGGCAGGCTGGTGCATCCAGGCAGTCGAATGCAGTCAGACACGAGCAGGGGCAGGCAGGTGCATGCAGGCATGGGTAGATAGGCGTATGCAGGCAGTACATGCAGGTGCATGCATGCACAGGCAGGCAGGTGTATGTAGGCAGTCGAATGCAGTTAAAGGCAGTCAGGCACGGACAGGGGCAGGCAGGCACATGCAGGTAGGCGCATGCAGGCAGGCGTATGCATGTAGGCGCACGCAGATGCATACAGGCAGGCGCATGTAGGCAAGGGTAGGTAAGCATATGCATGCAGGTGCATGAAGTTAAGCATATAGGCGGGCGCATGCAGTGGCCTGTAGGCAGGTGCATGCAGGCGCATGTAGGCAGGTGTATGAAGGCAGGTGTATGAAGGCAAGCGCATGCAGGTGCATGCAGGCATGGGTAGGTAGACGTATGCAGGATGTATGCAGCCTGCAATTAGGCGCATGCAGGTGCATGCAGGCAGGCGAATGCAGGTGAGTGCAGGCAGGCGCATGCATGCGCATGTAAACAGGTGCCTGTAGACAAGGGTAGGTAGGCGTATGCAGGCAATACATGCAAGTGCATGCAGGCAGGCACATGCAGGTAGGCCTATGCAGGTGTATATAAGCATGGTAGGTAGACATATGCTGGCAATACATGTAGTCTGGCGCATGCAGGTGCATGCAGGCAGATGCATGCAGGGACATGAATGCAGGCGCATGCGAGCAGGCACATGCAGGCAGCCATGCAGACACTACATGCAGGTGCATGCATGCATAGGCATGCAGGTGCATGCAGGCAGGCGAATGCAGGCACAGGCAGTCAGGCAGGGGCAGGCAGGTGCATGAAGGCAGGTGCATGCAGGCAGGCACATGCAGGTGCATACAGGCAGGCGTATACAGGCAGGCGCATGTAGGCAAGTGTAGGTAGGCATATGCAGGGAACGCATGCAGGTGCATGCAGTTAAGCGCATGCAAGTGCTTGCATGCGGGCAGGCGCATGTAGGCAGGTGCAAGTAGGCATGGGTAGGTAGACGTATGCAGTCAATACATGCAGCATGCAATTAAGCGCATGCAGGTGCTTGCAGGCAGGCGCATGCAGGTGTATTTAAGCATGGGTAAGTACACGTATGCAGGCAATACATGTAGTTAGGCTCATGCAGGCAGGCGCATGCAGGCAGCTGCATGTAGACAAGGGTAGGTAGGCGTATGCAGGTGAATGCAGGCAGGCGCATGCAGGTGTATACAAGCATGTTAAGTAGACGTAAGCAGGCAATACATGTAGTTAAGCGCATGCAGGTGCATGCAGGCAGGCACAAGCTAGCAGGCCTATGCAGGCAGGCTCATGCAGGCAGCCAATGCAGGCATGGGTAGGTAGGCGCATTCAGACAATATACGTAGGTGCATGCATGCACAGGCAGGTAGGTGCATGCAGGCAGTCGAATGCAGTTACAGGCAGTCAGGCATGGGCAGGGGCAGGCAGGTGCATGCAGGCATGGGTAGGTAGGTGTATGCAGGCACATGCAGGCAGGCGCACACAAGCATAGTAAGTAGACGTATGCAGGCAATACATGTAGTTAGGCAGGCGCATGCGGGCAGGAGCATGCAGGCGGGCGTATGCAGGCGCACGTAGGTAGGTGCATGGAGGAAGGTTTCTGAAGGCTAGCGCATGCAGGCATGGGTAGGTAGACGTATGCAGGCAATACATGCAGCATGCAATTAGACACATGCAGGCGCATGCAGATGCATGCAAGCAGGCGAATGCAGGTGCATGCAGGCAGGTGTAAGCAAGGATGGGTAAGTAGATGTGTGTAGGCAATACATGTACTTAGGCTCATGCAGGTGCATGCAGGCAGGCGCATGCAGCTAGACACATGCATGCAGGCGCATGCAAGTGGGCGTATGCAGGCAGGTGAATTTAGACACGGGTAGGTAGGTGTATGCAGGCAATACATGCAGGTGAATGCAGGCAGATGCAGGCAGGCGCATGCAGGCACATGCAGGCAGGCGCATGCAGGTGTATACAAGCATGGTAAGTAGACGTATACAGGCAATATATGAAGTTAGGCGCATGCAGGTGAATGCAGGCAGGCGCATGCTAGAAGGCCTAGGCGGGCAGATGCAGGCAGGCAGGCACATGCAGGCGCATGCAAGCAGGGGCATGCAAGCTGGTGAATATAGGCAGGCGCATGCTAGCAGGCCCATGCAGGCAGGCTCATGCAGGCAGGCACATGCAGGAGCATGCAAGCAGGCGCTTGCAGGCAGGCAATGCAGGCATGTGTAGGTAGGCGTATTCAGGCAATATATGCAGGTGTATGCATGCACAGGCAGGCAGGTGCATGAAGGCAGGTGAAAGCAGTTACAGGCAGTCAGACATGGGCAGGGGCAGACAGGTGCATGCAAGCATGGGTAGGTAGGCGTATGCATGCAATACATGCAGGCGCATGCAGGCAGGTGCATGCAGGTGTATAAAGCATGGTAAGTAGATGTATGCAGGCAATACATGTAGTTTGGCAGGCGTATGCGGGCAGGAGGGCTTATGCAGGCGCATGTAGGCAGGTGCATGAAGGCTAGCGCATGCAGGTGCATGCAGGCATGGGTAGGTAGACGTATGCAGGTAATACATGCAGCATGCAATTAGGCGCATGCAGGTGCATGCAGGCAGGCGCATGCAGATGCATACAAGCAGGCGCTTGCAGGTGCATGCTGACGGGCGCATGCAGGTGTATGCAAGCATGGGTAAGTAGATGTGATCAGGCAATACATGTAGTTAGGCTCAGGCGGATGAAGCTAGGCACATGCAGGCAGGCGCATGCAGGCAGGTGCATGTAGACAAGGGTAGATAGGTGTATGCAGGCAATACATGCAGGTTAATGCAGGCAGGCGCATGCAGGTGTATTCAAGCATGGTAAGTAGACGTATGCAGTCAATACATGTAGTTAGGCGCATGCAGGTGCATGCAGGCAGGTGCAGGCAAATGCAGGCAGGCACTTGAAGGCGCATGCAAGCAAGCGCATGCAAGCAGGCACATGCAGGCGCTTTAAGGAAGGCATATGCAGACATGGGTAGGTAGACGTACTCAGTCAATACATGCAGATGCATGCATGCACAGGCAGGCTGGTGCATGCAGGCAGTCGAATGCAGTCAGACACGAGCAGGGGCAGGCAGGTGCATGCAGGCATGGGTATGCCAATGATGGAGGCCTAACCCTAGCCCTAACCCTAACCCTAGGCCCTAATAATGACTCGATTTAATATTTCAATGACTTTTAAAGGACTTTGAAGCATTTAAAAATGTATAAAGATACAAAAAAAAAATTGTTTTTTTTTTTTTTTCTATATTTCCTCAAAATGGTTAAAAATGAGGAACGCTTCACGAATTTGCGTGTCATCCTTGCGCAGGGGCCATGCTAATCTTCTCTGTATCGTTCCAATTTTAGTATATGTGCAGCCGAAGCTAACACAAAAGTACCCCTGTTTGACCAGATACTTATAGGTCTCAATCTGGATCAATTTCACAGTCATGGTTTCCATTTAAATATAAGGGGGAAAAAAAGGATGGGATTTTGACTGGGTTTTATCCACGGCGATCATGTGCAACACATTATTGATTTACACCATTTAAAACATTACTTTAGAATATAAATGTTGTTAAAATATGTGTTTGGGAGCACCGTTGCATGCTGGGTAAGTGGGGGGAACACCGTCTAGTGAGTCAGGATTGGTGCTCAGTTACACAAGGATTAGTTACAGCCCCTCCCCCTTCCTGGCCGCTGCCCCTGGTCTAGAAGACACTCCGCATAACAAAGAGCTACAGAGGCTGTGGAATGTGTAGCAGACATGTTGCAGTGTGAAGGCTGTGGACTTAATGCTTTTGGCAACTTTGTGGGACTCTTGAACGCTAGTTTTTTAGTAATTCAGCTAAGATTGTAGGCAGCTTTTTAACATTGGGACATATATAGCTTCTGTGATGTTACCACTTAGCTATGTAATAAGATCTCAGTCTGAGTTTAATTGCGGTGGTCTTAATGCTTTTGGCTTCAGTGTGTGACTCTCACATGTATGTTTGCATTAGCTCAATACAGGTTTTGCTCTCATGACTGTTAAATGGCATCAAACAACAGCTTTTGTGGCTATGCTAACTTTTCTGTGTAATGATGTGTAGTATCTTTGAAATGACCCAGCTGTTGTTGTTTTTACTACTAAACTGCGTGAAATATATGGAAAGATACAGAGAAGATTAAGACCAAACCATACGAAAGGGCGGAAATTGGAGCGATACAACAGCTTTTGTGGCTATGCAAACTTTTCTGTGTAATGACGTGTAGTATCTTTGTAATGACCCAGCTGTTGTTGTTTTTACGAGCTGTTGTTGTTTCTGGACCTATAGGTGCAGGCATGAGTCAGTCATAAACCTGACCATTTACCAAATAATAGAAATAACAGAAAACTAAAGAAAACAAAAGAAAACATGTATTAATCAGTCAATAAAAAGTCATTCTTATCGTAGTAATCATTTCCGTAATGTAACTGTCGTATAGATAAGATATTGACTTCCCATAACAGTTATTGTTTTTGATAAAACATAGGAATCTTTGTGTCTTGATCTTGTGTTGACCTAGTGTTTATCACAAACTAATTATCAAAATTAAAAAAACTACATTTTTTAAGACCATTCTTGCTGCCTTGTTTGATGAGATCTGCAGTCTCCTCGTATCTCTTCGAGCTGCGTTTCCCCACACTGCACAGCATTAGTTTGTGACTATAGATTAGACTATGGGATATTACATTCAAAGTATTTTAAGATAGGAGCCCTGCAATTCGCCCAAACATTCCTGCCATTTTCATCACTTTTCTTTGAGAGATCTGCAGTATGAGCTGTCCATGAGAGATTGTTTTGAATTTGAACTCCCAATAATTTGATTTCTGAAACCTCATTGATTTGAACCCTACCATAGGATCAATTCCATGGCCCTAATATTTTACTCTTTCTGTTAGTGCATATGATCATATTCTTAACGTTAATGTTAAATACTAGTATATTGTTCTCTACCCATTTGAGAACCTGTGTTAAATCATTTGTCAAGTATTCATTTAATTGAGTTTGTGACTGAGCTACTGCAGTGATGGTTCTGTCTTCAGCAAATACATGTGCATTTGAATCAGTAAATATTAATGTAAGATCATTTGTGTCTATAATATGCAATAGAGGGCCAAGACAACACCCTGCGGGATTCCACAGGTAGTAAAACATGGATAGGTAAATGAGCCGTTGACATATACAGACTGCTTTCTGCCATAGTAGGATTTCAGCCAATTGATAGAATTTTGACTGAAGCTCTAATGACTTACGGTATTTAGTAAAATTCGCTTGATCGATCAGATCAAATGCTGTAATAATCTAGAAGTTAAATGGAGACATGTTTACCTTTGTTAAAAGAATTCAGCCAGGCATCAGTCATGTCAGGAATGCATGTTGGGTATGGGTTAGCAGGTTATTTGTTTCATATATTTCTATGTGATCGCTAACTACTTTCTCCAAGATCTTAGTTAAGTAGGCTGATTGGTCGACTATTTAGAGCAGTAAAATGGATTTAGTATCCTTAGGAATAGGGCAGATTTTTGCATGTTTCTGTTCTGTGCAGGCAGTCGAATGCAGTCAGACACGAGCAGGGGCAGGCAGGTGCATGCAGGCATGGGTATGCCAATGATGGAGGCCTAACCCTAGCCCTAACCCTAACCCTAACCCTAGGCCCTAACAATGACTCGATTTAATATTTCAATGACTTTTAAAGGACTTTGAAGCATTTAAAAATGTCTAAAGATAATTTTTTTATTATTTTTTTATTTTTTTCTCTATTTCTTCAAAATGGTTAAAAATGAGGAACGCTTCACGAATTTGCGTGTCATCCTTGCGCAGGGGCCATGCTAATCTTCTCTGTATCGTTCCAATTTTAGTATATGTGCAGCCGAAGCTAACACAAAAGTACCCCTGTTTGACCAGATACTTATAGGTCTCAATCTGGATCAATTTCACAGTCATGGTTTCCATTTAAATATAAGGGGGAAAAAAAGGATGGGATTTTGACTGGGTTTTATCCACGGCAATCATGTGCAACACATTATTGATTTACACCATTTAAAACATTACTTTAGAATATAAATGTTGTTAAAATATCTGTTTGGGAGCACCGTTGCATGCTGGGTAAGTGGGGGGAACACCGTCTAGTGAGTCAGGATTGGTGCTCAGTTACACAAGGATTAGTTACAGCCCCTCCCCCTTCCTGGCCGCTGCCCCTGGTCTAGAAGGCACTCCGCATAACAAAGAGCTACAGAGGCTGTGGAATGTGTAGCAGACATGTTGCAGTGTGAAGGCTGTGGACTTAATGCTTTTGGCAACTTTGTGGGACTCTTGAACGCTAGTTTTTTTAGTAATTCAGCTAAGATTGTAGGCAGCTTTTTAACATTGGGACATTAGTACAGTATATTGGCAATATGGCTTCTGTGACTTTGCCACGTAGCTATGTAGCTAAGTGAGTGATCGTAATGTAACTGTCGTAGAGATAAGATATTGACTTCCCATAACAGTTATTGTTTTTGATAAAACATAGGAATCTTTGTGTCTTGATCTTGTGTTGACCTGGTGTTTATCACAAACTAATTATCAAAATAAAAAAAACTACATTTTTTAAGACCATTCTTGCTGCCTTGTTTGATGAGATCTGCAGTCTCCTCGTATCTCTTCGAGCTGCGTTTCCCCACACTGCACAGCAGTAGTTTGTGACTATAGATTAGACTATGGGATATTACATTCAAAGTATTTTAAGATAGGAGCCCTGCAATTCGCCCAAACATTCCTGCCATTTTCATCACTTTTCTTTGAGAGATCTGCAGTATGAGCTGTCCATGAGAGATTGTTTTGAATTTGAACTCCCAATAATTTGACTTCTGAAACCTCATTGATTTGAACCCTACCATAGGATCAATTCCATGGCCCTAATATTTTACTCTTTTTGTTAGTGCATATGATCATATTCTTAACGTTAATGTTAAATATTAGTATATTGTTCTCTACCCATTTGAGAACCTGTGTTAAATCATTTGTCAAGTATTCATTTAATTGAGTTTGTGACTGAGCTACTGCAGTGATGGTTCTGTCTTCAGCAAATACATGTGCATTTGAATCAGTAAATATTAATGTAAGATCATTTGTGTATATAATATACAATAGAGGGCCAAGACAACACCCTGCGGGATTCCACAGGTAGTAAAACATGGATAGGTAAATGAGCCGTTGACATATACAGACTGCTTTCTGCCATACAAGTAGGATTTCAGCCAATTGATAGAATTTTGACTTAAGCTCTAATGACTTACGGTATTTAGTAAAATTCGCTTGATCGATCAGATCAAATGCTGTAATAATCTAGAAGTTAAATGGAGACATGTTTACCTTTGTTAAAAGAATTCAGCCAGGCATCAGTCATGTCAGGAATGCATGTTGGGTATGGGTTAGCAGGTTATTTGTTTCATATATTTCTATGTGATCGCTAACTACTTTCTCCAAGATCTTAGTTAAGTAGGCTGATTGGTCGACTATTTAGAGCAGTAAAAATGGATTTAGTATCCTTAGGAATAGGGCAGATTTTTGCATGTTTCTGTTCTGTGCAGGCAGTCGAATGCAGTCAGACACGAGCAGGGGCAGGCAGGTGCATGCAGGCATGGGTATGCCAATGATGGAGGCCTAACCCTAGCCCTAACCCTAACCCTAGGCCCTAATAATGACTCGATTTAATATTTCAATGACTTTTAAAGGACTTTGAAGCATTTAAAAATGTCTAAAGATAAAAAAAAAATGTAAATGTTTTTTTTTTTTTTTCTCTATTTCCTCAAAATGGTTAAAAATGAGGAACGCTTCACGAATTTGCGTGTCATCCTTGCGCAGGGGCCATGCTAATCTTCTCTGTATCGTTCCAATTTTAGTATATGTGCAGCCGAAGCTAACACAAAAGTACCCCTGTTTGACCAGATACTTATAGGTCTCAATCTGGATCAATTTCACAGTCATGGTTTCCATTTAAATATAAGGGGGAAAAAAAGGATGGGATTTTGACTGGGTTTTATCCACGGCAATCATGTGCAACACACTATTGATTTACACCATTTAAAACATTACTTTAGAATATAAATGTTGTTAAAATATCTGTTTGGGAGCACCGTTGCATGCTGGGTAAGTGGGGGAACACCGTCTAGTGAGTCAGGATTGGTGCTCAGTTACACAAGGATTAGTTACAGCCCCTCCCCCTTCCTGGCCGCTGCCCCTGGTCTAGAAGACACTCCGCATAACAAAGAGCTACAGAGGCTGTTGAATGTGTAGCAGACATGTTGCAGTGTGAAGGCTGTGGACTTAATGCTTTTGGCAACTTTGTGGGACTCTTGAACGCTAGTTTTTTAGTAATTCAGCTAAGATTGTAGGCAGCTTTTTAACATTGGGACATTAGTACAGTATATTGGCAATTAGGCTTCTGTGACTTTGCCACGTATCTATGTAGCTAAGTGAGTGATCGTAATGTAACTGTCGTAGAGATAAGATATTGACTTCCCATAACAGTTATTGTTTTTGATAAAACATAGGAATCTTTGTGTCTTGATCTTGTGTTGACCTGGTGTTTATCACAAACTAATTATCAAAATTTAAAAAACTACATTTTTTAAGACCATTCTTGCTGCCTTGTTTGATGAGATCTGCAGTCTCCTCGTATCTCTTCGAGCTGCGTTTCCCCACACTGCACAGCAGTAGTTTGTGACTATAGATTAGACTATGGGATATTACATTCAAAGTATTTTAAGATAGGAGCCCTGCAATTCGCCCAAACATTCCTGCCATTTTCATCACTTTTCTTTGAGAGATCTGCAGTATGAGCTGTCCATGAGAGATTGTTTTGAATTTGAACTCCCAATAATTTGACTTCTGAAACCTCATTGATTTGAACCCTACCATAGGATCAATTCCATGGCCCTAATATTTTACTCTTTCTGTTAGTGCATATGATCATATTCTTAACGTTAATGTTAAATATTAGTATATTGTTCTCTACTCATTTGAGAACCTGTGTTAAATCATTTGTCAAGTATTCATTTAATTGAGTTTGTGACTGAGCTACTGCAGTGATGGTTCTGTCTTCAGCAAATACATGTGCATTTGAATCAGTAAATATTAATGTAAGATCATTTGTGTATATAATATATAATAGAGGGCCAAGACAACACCCTGCGGGATTCCACAGGTAGTAAAACATGGATAGGTAAATGAGCCGTTGACATATACAGACTGCTTTCTGCCATACAAGTAGGATTTCAGCCAATTGATAGAATTTTGACTGAAGCTCTAATGACTTACGGTATTTAGTAAAATTCGCTTGATCGATCAGATCAAATGCTGTAATAATCTACAAGTTAAATGGAGACATGTTTACCTTTGTTAAAATAATTCAGCCAGGCATCAGTCATGTCAGGAATGCATGTTGGGTATGGGTTAGCAGGTTATTTGTTTCATATATTTCTATGTGATCGCTAACTACTTTCTCCAAGATCTTAGTTAAGTAGGCTGATTGGTCGACTATTTAGAGCAGTAAAAATGGATTTAGTATCCTTAGGAATAGGGCAGATTTTTGCATGTTTCTGTTCTGTCTGAAACCTGAATTGTTGCAAAGAGAGATCAAATAAACACTTCATAGTTCTAGTGATATATGGGGCAGCATATTTCATCAATTCGTTATTAATGAAGTCATACCCTGGAGATGTATTCTCAGGATCATCGATTTGAGCATGGCTGAATTCCAAGCTTTTCCTCAAATCACAGTGGTCCTTCTGTATGTAACTCGATCAGTGTATGCAGTTTCCCTGTCTCGTTTATGGATCTCATTACAGATATCTCAATCTCCATAACCTCTTCACCTGAGGCTGATGAAGAGTTTCTCTTTAGCCTCTTGCCTGGGTTAGGCTGGTCTTTTTCTTTTTTAATTGTTGATAAGTGGCATTGCTTGCCGCTGAATTAGCCGGGTCCGGCATGTTGTTTTTCAGATCTTAATAGTGATCAATGAATACTTCAAAGTCTGTTAAATCCTCCACTCTCACAGAACGGGGGGCTCAATCAGCGTAGATTTGATTTATAGATATTCGGACGGGAGCTCCCGTGCACAAACAAGTTCACAACTTGGACACCGAGCTACAAACAAACCCTGCCAAGCCAAGCGGGGGTGCTCCGCTCTCAATAGTTTGAACAGCACGGTTAAAAAGTGAAACTAATCTGAATCTCGTGGACAGTGAAGCAGTTTAAACTTTGCATAGAAACTAATAATAAGACTGATAAAACTGACTGGTTACACGAGATTCAGTGTGTCCTCCACAGACCTGTGGACTTATAGTTTGCTTTTTTGTTGTTTTATTATGAAATTAAGTTCAGTGTATTCATGGGCTGTAAATGCAAGCTGCGTGAGCATATAGGTGTATATAAATGCATACACAAACATGCTCTTATCCCTCTTGTCCCACTGAGGTAATGATTTAACTAACCACTAGGGATCAGCTTTGACCTACAAGTCAGATAACATGGTTATTAGAAAAAGTATTATAAAACACTCAAAACATGATTTTGAAGTAGTCCATGCCACCAAGGGCCGAATTAAACTTATCTACATTGTTGCAGAAGGAGTGTAAAGTCAGTGAGCAGATGAAACTCCTTGACTAGTTGACACAGTACATAGAACTGTTGGAATGATTTTCAATATGAATTGGCAGGCAGACAAGTAACCTATTCAATAAAACAATATTACGACATATCTATTCAAAACGTTTTGTTAGGTGTACTATGGGAAACCCCTAGATTGATTTGCTACAATGTTACATATTTTATATGTTAAATGTAGACTGATAATGGGGCAAGAAGCCATGATCTGATTCAGCTAAAGGCCCTCCCCCTACCACATAGCAGTTAAGAATTCTGCCTCTGTACCACCAATGCTTAGAGACCATAATACTATGAAAACATAATACACGTGTCTCACAGAATAATGAAAACATACAGGAGATATATAATAGGGCAGGATGATGTATACAGGACATATGTAACAAGAATGAATGATTACATGTAAGCTAGTATGTTTTTCTACTTTCAAGGGCGAAGACTTTGAAAATGTATTTGGCTGTCTGGTATGTGAAAGTGAATGACTTGCCTTCTTTGTTATGCTAAGTGTTTGCTCAACCCCCACTAGTCAGCACCGCAGCATGTAAGTGGAACTTTGTAGTGTGAGTGTGTGTGTGATACAGGAGGGGTTTAAGTGTCTTGACAGAGGAGGGGGAGGGGTGTTAACTGAGCCGCCAGTGAACACCAATCCTGACTCACACAATGGCTTCTTCCCCCATTACCCAGCATGCCTCTGCCTATGCCAATACCGCAATGCATGATGGGTTCAGGATTCTAATTTCCAAAAACATAATTTTCTAGTCAAAATATAGAATATTTCTAACAAACTATCATCAACTATAATACTATAATGTATTTAAGTTAATATATTAGTGAGTTGTGTGGGTGAGTATAACATGTTGTAGTAACTAGACATGAGTGTGACTGGTATGTGTGTGAGTCACTTCCCCCATATCTCGCATGTACAACTCATACTTACCTGGCAGGGGAGACACCATGATCAAGAAGGTGGTTCACCCAGGGCGAGGCTCGGCCATTGCACTCCGTGCTTTGCTGACCCCTGCGAATTCCTCAAATGTGGGAATCTCGACTGCATAATTTCTGGTAGTGGGGGACTGCGTTCGCGCTCTCCCCTGATATAATTGTGGAAAAATAAAACACCAATAGCATCGCTAGTGTCATTATGACACTATCAATTCTCAACTTATGTTGAGTTAATTTAAACATGTTTATTGTTAGATAATACAACATTCATAAGGGCTTTTTGAGAAACTTTGCAGTTCATAAACTGCTTAAGAACATAAATAAAAGCTTAATGATTGTTTATTGTTTATACCAATACAAACACTTACTACAATTTGACTAACTTGTCTATTATGTCATTGTTCAACCCTTCCCAAGCCGTTTGTTGCTTTTAATATTAAAACAAGATTATTAACGGTTAACTGTACAGTCATTAGCAGATTAATTAAACCTATCCCACTATTGGTGGGATTAAAATCATCTTGATTCTCTATATAAAAAATAATCATCTTGATTCTTTTTTATATGTATGCAGTTATGAAAAAGTTACTGTCAGAAGTGGGATTTTAACCCACGTCTCCAGGGGAGACTGCGACCTGAACGCAGCGCCTTAGACCGCTCGGCCATCCTGACTATTTTTTTTTTAGAAAGATATTAATCAATTGAATAATGTAATTTCATACATTGTTGATATTATAAAGTAATTACCATACACCAGAAACTATTTTTTCAATTAACATCTCACTACTTGTACCTGTATAAGTCAGTTACAAAGCCTCTTGATTCTTTATTCTCTGCATGTGCAGTGAATTGTTGTTGAAAAGGAGAGTTGCATTGGCCGGGAATCGAACCCGGGCCTCCCGCGTGGCAGGCGAGAATTCTACCACTGAACCACCAATGCTTACAGACCATAAGCACATCACAGACTGATTTATCTGCGTCACAGGACAACAGTATCAAAGGACAGAATGAAATCACACAGGACTTGTAGTATTTTATTTTGCTTTAAAGAGAGAACTATGCTTTTTACTGTTGACTCGCTGGTTTGTTAAAGTGCTACTAAATGACTCTTCTTTATAGTGTGTTCTGGTCTTTTATGCTGATAATAAGTACATGCATGTAACGTGTGTGCTTAAAAGAAGGTTTGTGTCCTGTCGTGGTAGTCCCATTTTTGATTCCTGGCCAGTGCATGTCACCTTTTCCCCAACGTTTCACTGCACATACACAGAATCAAGAGGCTTTTTCGCTGACTCATATATGCACAATTAGCAAAATGTTAATGTGTCAAGATCCACAACTATAGTTAACTGCCAATAGGTGCATAATACATTATTTATTAGACTTAATGAGGCATTGTTCCCACCAGGTAGATGAAAAAACATAGTTAAAGTAAGTGGATAGTATAGTAAGTGGATAGTTAACTGCTAAGAAATGCATAATAAACGGTATAATTGTTAATAAAGCAACGCCTTAGTAAGGGTTGGACAATGACGTAATAACTAAGTTAGCCAAACTGAATTAACGCTAGGTTATAAACAGTAAGAAATAATACTTTATATTAATGTTCTTAAGCAGTTTATAAACTGTAGTTTCTCAATCAATAAACATGTAAAAATGCTACAAATAACTACAGTCTTATAAACACAATTATGTTAATAAGTGTGTAAGGCTTATTATAATTTGTTACCCACTGTTGTTGCCCCGTTGACCCAATGGAATATAATATGGTAAAATATCTAAGACGGCTCAATACCATCTTAGTAGTAACATCTTAATAGACATTAATGTGACTACTTTTGTGATTATTTATACTTATCCTTGCTATACTTAGTATATTAGGTATTGCTAACGTGGCTCCATGTTGATCGGGCCTTTATGTTCCTGTGTTCGGTCTCCCGATCATGGACGGGCATCAATATTCAACGTAGAGTTGCTGTATGTCTTGCTAAAATTTTAGGGTGGTTAAAATCAGCTAAACCCACATGTTTAGCTGTGTTACTCATTCCATGATTGCACAAACCTTATAAGCAATAATTGTTACCAATTTCTTTTTATAGGTGTTTCTAAGTTTGATTGATCAAAATTTGTTAACACCCGAAATCCAAATCTGATCCACTTGATTACATCCACGTATGTTAGTATGGAACATCTTATTGACCGATGCCCCTGTGTTGGTTCCCACAGCACCATATTTTCTGGCTGTCAGTTCTTGATGTCTTTGGCAGTGTCCTGCTAGTCTCATCATCCTGGCTGCTATTTTCTCGCTCACCCTTGGCATTCCCTCATACAGATTCTTGTTGGTAACATGTGCGCTCTTGCTGATATTAAGTAGTGCACGCTACATTCTGGTGTAGCACCCGTCTCGAGACCTCTGCAGGGTTGGTTTCAGTGTCCAGCATTCACTGCCATAGAGGAGAACAGACTCTACCGTTGCATAGAAGAAGCTGAGTTTGATTTGTTTTTCGGGAGGTTGGGAGTTCCTTACACTGGTCATGCCGTTCAGCTGATAATGGCTAGTTTTTTTACATTCAACAAGTATAGGCAGTTGCTGCTGTGAGGGCCATCCGATTTTATGGTCTGTAAGCATTGGTGGTTCAGTGGTAGAATTCTCGCCTGCCACGCGGGAGGCCCGGGTTCGATTCCCGGCCAATGCATGATATCCTTTTAACCAACATTTCACTGCAAAGGATGTATAGATCTTAGTAAGGAACTGTTCCCACATTATACCAGCTATAAGCACTCCAGGCCACATCCTTTTGCACATTCAACAAGTATAGGCAGTACCCATTTTTACAGACTTGGATGCATTCAATTTCAATTAAAATGCCAACTGGCACAAGTCTAGTCGTTTTCCAGTTCTAAGAAGGGGGAAGAAGGGGGGTAAGAAGAAAAAAAGAGAAGAAGGGAAAAGGAGAGAAGTTTTGAGAAAAAGGAATGGAATGGATGCAACTCAGCTTCATGTAAAATCCTGCTGCAAGCAATTATGTATCCGAATATTTTCAAAAAGCACTGAAATTAAATTAATTAAAATTAGCGTTTCTAAGAAAGGGAAGTATGGATCCCATGGTCGCCAGTTCGATCCCCGCTTTGACCAAAAGTAACCTGACACTAACAAGTGCTCATGCTGTGTTTTAGATCATTTTACACAATGACAAATGTGATGTGAAATGTAAATAAGTGTTGAGGGCTGTCCCTCCACACCCAGAACAATAACTGTAAATGGTTCTACGGCTATAGAGTCTATACCACAACCTAATGGTAATGACAGTAGACAAGCACACTAAGCTTTGTACATGAATGATTGATTGATGTACTTTATTTAGTAAGACATGAGAACAACAGTACATGGAAGTACAAATTCACAATACGAGGTCTACTAAACTGGAAGACACATTAAGCACTGAGCTTGTTTAAAGCTTCACATTGACATTACATGAACGTGATGGGTCATTCCCAAATCCCCCCATGTCCATTGCCGCATTGACAATGCATTGGGGGCTTAAAGTTAAATATTTCCAAAACTACAAATGATTTCAAAGAAAAAATCTCAAGCATGCATGTCCACAGTAAGGTGGAATTTTAAAATTGTGACCCAAGTTTATAGGTTAAAGTATGAAGGAACAGCAAGGTGCCAAAGTTTTCAGATATAAGTTTTAAAAGTTAAATATCTCAAAAACTACAAACATTTCAATGTTAAATGTGTAAGCATGTGTGTCCACAGTATGTTGAATTATAAAAAGTATGAATGGAGTTTCTAGGTGAAAGTCTTTTTGAGTTTTTTAGGTGCCAAAATCCTCCATCGACCTCCATTATACGTTTCTGAACTTTTAAAGGAGTATATTTCTAAAACTATGAAGCATTTCAAAGATTCATTTTCAGTCAAACATGTCCACAGCAAGATGAACATTTTAAAGTATGAATGGGGTTACTAGGTGTAAGTGTGTAGGATTAGTAGCCTGCCAAAGTTTGGATAGGAGGTTATTACTCCACCAAGAAATAAAAATATATAATAAACAAAGCATGCACACCCAGATCCAAGCAATCAAATGCACAGCAACTGGCCACTTGCAGTCAGCATGTGGCGAATATTCTGTGTTGCTCAGTATGCAACCATCTTTCACATGAACAGCTTTGTCTCTGTCTATATCAGTCCAAAGCCCATTACAGTGTCAAAGACAGTCCAAAGTACTACTACATCTTCAAATATCTCCCCCGTTCAAGGGATAGGCTATATAATAGCGGTTTGGCCTTGGGTGTCCCTTACCATGCGGGAGACTGGGGTTCGAATCCCGACCGGTACATTCAGAAATTTCCTAAAAGAGCCGATCTACAATCTGCACTGTATGACATAATACTCATACTCCATTCATTATAACACAGAGATGTTATTAGACACTAAGCTATCCATGTCAACACGTCTTTAAGCTCTAGGAGTCTCAACAGTTATAAGTGACTAGCGTTTAATCTAGCTGAAGAGGCAATTCATTGACCACAGTTTTGCACAATTGTAACATCCCAGATCGATCTAAGTATTAATCCACTGTGCCAACTAATACACCATGACATAGGAGTACTGTATGTGCTAAAGATGTAATCACAGGTAATCACAGGACTATCTGCTTGATATATTATAATAAAAGTGCATTCAGGTATTTTGAATCAATGAATTGAGTGCTAACATTTAATGTAAACATACACAACAGGTCAAAGGTGAAACAGTAAGCACAGCGCTGCAGGGAATCGAACCCTGTTCCCAGCAGAAACCAGGAGTACCGACTACCAGTGCTTTTTTGCCATGTTGACACCATATGTCCATACTTGCATGGAAATGTATGAAAAGATATGAATAACCTGGCTTTATCAATCACATTGATTGGCTGGGGAAAGGGGTGAGGGTCGGGTTTTCATTGGCTAACGGGCAAATGAGCCGAGGGGAAGATTTCATTGGCTAGAAATAAGGAAGGAAAACAAGGGGGAGATTTCATTGGCTAGAAATGTGGGAGGAAAATGAAGGGAAAAGAAGGGGGATTGTTTTGGTTGGCTGGAAAAGGAATGAAATTGAAGCCGGGCGCTCTGTGAATGGTCGTATAATGAAGCTTCCTTCACAGTCCACCAATGGCTGGGTAATAGGACACAAATTGGAACGATACAGAGAAGATCAGCCAAATAAGACTAGGACACAAATTGGAACGATACAGAGAAGATCAGCCCAATAGAACCAAAAGGACACAAATTCACAATAGGACATTTTCTGCTCCTAGAGCATCTCCTCCCATGCAGAAAGCCTAGGGAGCCAGAGGCCCTGGTTGCCCCAGGTACGATTCCAGGCCAGGCCAGCAAATGTGTCGATGAAATGAAATTTGTCCCTGAGCAAGACTCTTAACCCCTAATTGCTCACAGGTCCTCATTGGAAACAAGACCGCAAGGACTTTCATGAACGGACCTGTTAAAGGAATTATCCTTATCCTATTCATGACATCATGGTCTCTAAGCATTGGTGGTTCAGTGGTAGAATTCTCGCCTGCCACGCGGGAGGCCCGGGTTCGATTCCCGGCCAATGCATGACATCCTTTTAACCAACATTTCACTGCAAAGGATCTTAGTAAGGAACTGTTCCCACATTAGACCAGCTAGAAGTAAAAAGCATAGTTAAGTTTTATTGCAAGTGCATAATAAATGATTTATTAGCCTTAACAAGGCATTGTTTCCACTTTACACCAGCTAGATGCAAAACTCTTAGTGAAACTGTTAATCAGTGCATATTTTACTGCTTGTAAATACATAATATGTCAATACAGCAACACAAAAGCTTAATAAAGGATAAACGTGACACCATATGTAAGTTACAGTGTTAATTTTGACTGCAAATTATGATTTAGTCTTAGTCTTTTGAATAACACACCATTTCGTTTTAGTCATCTGAATTGTTTAGTCTTAGTCTAATCTTAGTCGACTAAATATCAAAATCTTAGTCTTAGTCAACGAAAATAACACTGGCAAGTTAGTAAGACTGAATGCTATTTGTAATGCGATTATAAGCAACTCCTTAGGCTTTTATTAATATTCTTATGCAGTCTATAAGCTAAAATGTGTATACATGTCTTATAATCTCAAAATGTACATGTTAACAATGCTATGATTAACACTTGTACAGTCTGATCAATGCAATAACATTAATAAGCATAAGGACTTGTAAACTAATGAATGCTTATTACAACAAACTTAGTATAAATTGTTACCCACTGTTGTTCTTGTCCTGTTTTTCAGAAACAGTGATTTCCTTCTCACAATAATAATAATAATAATAATAATAATAAATTTTATTTGTAACGCACTTTATATTTGAGGCAAATCTCAAAGTGCTACAGGATTAAAAACATAAAAAGAAAGAGAAAACAACAAAATAGTTAAAACAGTGAAATGAATAAACTTCAGATCAAGTCAAATTCACCATTAACTATTCACTTGAACAGTTTATTATCTTGTATCTGGTACCATTATTATCCACATTCAAGCAAAGGATAATCAACAGGGATCCGTTAATTATGTGACTATTGACATGTGAGTTGTGATTGTCATAGTGACGTGAATATATTGTTTTGTGTTTTTTTTTTTCACAGATAAATCAGGGGAGAGCGCGAACGCAGTCCCCCACTACCAGAAATTATGCAGTCGAGATTCCCACATTTGAGGAATTCGCAGGGGTCAGCAAAGCACGGAGTGCAATGGCCGAGCCTCGCCCTGGGTGAACCACCTTCTTGATCATGGTGTCTCCCCTGCCAGGTAAGTATGAGTTGTACATGCTAGATATGGAGGAAGTGACTCACACACATACCAGTCACACTCATGTTTAGTTACTACAACATGTTATACTCACCCACACAACTGACTAATATATTAACCTACATACATTATAGTATTATAGTTGATGATAGTTTGTTGGAAATATCCTACATTTTGACTAAAATATGATGTTTTGGGAATTATAATCCTTAGTACCCATCATGCATTGGGGTATTAGCATAAGCAGAGGCATGCTGGGTAATGGGGGAAGAATGTGAGTCAGGATTGATGTTTCGCTAGCTGCTCAGTTAACACCCCTCCCCCTCCTGCCTCAGCACATGGCCCCCTCTTAAAACACTCTCAGAAACCAGAGAGCCAACAGTAAAAACAAACTCGACCGATTCTACATTGAAAGCAGAATAAAATACTATTAGCCAATACTACATGTTCTGTTTTCATTCTGTTCTGTGATGTCTTGTATGTTTTCATTGTTTTGTGAGACACAGCTATGATCTTCCCATAGTATAACATGCTGTATGCATTGGTGGTTCAGTGGTAGAATTCTCGCCTGCCACGCGGGAGGCCCGGGTTCGATTCCCGGCCAATGCAACTTCCTTTTTACGTTTCATACATGAACGTTTTGAATCTGTGCTTACATTGTCCTATGAGACACTTTTTTCATCCACGTTTCTTTTCCCCTTTTCCAATAGTACATCAGAGCAAGAGCCAGCAGCCAGATGGCTTACCCAAAAGGTACACAAAAATGCATGAAAGTACCCCAAAATACCGAAAAAGTCGTCACCATGAAGCCAAAAGTACCCTAGAGTACACAATAATCCAGGAATACCACAAAAATAACCAAAGTACCTGACAATTTCCAAAAGTACCCAAAAATATATCTGAAGATATATAGGACCCCAAAATACAGAAACATATGTTTTGTTTATCTGAAAAGTGTACAAAGTGTCATGTTATTGTGAAAAAGTGAACGATTCACCAAAACCACGGACTATTGTGTATATCTTAAGCTTTGATCCTTATATTCAGGAATTCAGATGAGATTCCAAAAAAAACAAGGACAACTGTTTAACATATTCAAAACAAGCCTATATTTCAGAATTAATAACATCTGCTTCTCTGTCTAATGATCAAGTCAAATGGTAGGCTTCATTAAAGGCATAGTATGTAACTTTGTAAATATTTTTAGTTATATAAATATGCGGGAAAGTTACATGCTCTCAATAGAAAATAACAACTCATTAGAATCCTACAGAAGGTGGGGGGCAGAAGGTGATACTACCATGGTGTTAAAACAGTGTTCCCTGACCGGGAATCGAACCCGGGCCGCGGCGGTGAGAGCGCCGAATCCTAACCACTAGACCACCAGGGAAGGATATCTTTTACTAATTTAACTCTGACAGTGAACAAATGGAACCATGGAATAGTTCCATTTGTACACTCTCAGAGTTACAGATAAGTCAGGGTTCATTTGGACCCCTGGTGGTCCCCAGACCAGATGTTGAGACCCATATCAGGTTGCCATGGTTGCCTGATATTTCTGAACTTGTAGGCCAGTCTGACGTCATGTTCAACTCTATATTTGGGCATGGGATGTTATGGAAGCTCATATTCGGTTAAAATGTACATAATGGAACTCCATATTTGGGCACAACTGATGTCATATTGATGACACAAGTCAGCTCGGCTTAAAAGCGATGCACACAGAGTGCAAGAAGTAATAAGACAGAGATATTCACTCCATACAATACAAATGATTTGACGATACTGCTTTAACGCCTACAGGAGGAAACAAAGCATTTGACAAGCGATCGAAAGACAAACCCGTACAATTTTAAATTCCACCGATAGTAACACAATAATTGTTAAGCTCTCACCGGACACAAATGCAGTAGGATACCAGTTCACCGGTATGAAGTCGTTTTGAACAGATGCCATGACGTGAGAAATGTGCCGTTCCACGCGGCTCGACAACTCCAAGTACTTTGATCAGAAATATCAGGCTCCATAGCCCAGAAACGGACACGTACGTGTACACGCCTTTCAGAAACCGCACACCTAGCATTCTGCTATCCGTAGCCACAGATAGCACAGGGGGGCTAAACTGTTATTAGACCCTGTCTATCATCTGTAATGCTTACACAGACCGAGGCAGACGCCTAAACATGACTGTAAAGAACATTCCGGGCATATTTGCCAGCATTAGCCATAGATGGATAACACCGTAAGGGGAATCATGGCAGGACGCCCAGAAACCTATATAAGGGGATGAATGACTCATTAAGTCCCGACCTTTAGTGACCCAGTCGATCCCAACCTTCCCATATATGGAGATCCCCATAGATGGAGACAACCAACCTCCCCAAGTCTGACATCATTGAATCTCCTAGACGGCTATATATGGAGATACCCGGGCATACCTGGCATAGTGGAGATAGCCGCTCCATATATGGAGATGCCTGACACTACCTGACATCATCGTAGTGACATTAGGGCCGCAGCCAACAGTATATAAAGGCTCGACATGTCAGCCGATTATCGGTCTTTCAATGACGTTCCTTCGAGTCAAAAGAAGGCGGGACACTAGTCCCGCCGATGCGTTGTTTCTGTCATATAAACGTGTTAGACTGGAAAGTATCTCTCAGAGCCCGGTGGAAACGGCACCGAAGCCCAATGAAGCCGCGGTGCAGAACTCTGTGTTCAGACTGGTGGTGACGGTGGCAACAACGGAGGACGCTCCGGTTCAGAGGCACGTCCGCGAGGCTCTGGCTCAGCCCCGCATGGCCCACGCCCTGCGTCCCTCTGCTGCCAGTACCCACCGGGTCCTTGGAGATCTACGCAGTGCCAGGTGGAGCGCTCTGCGAGACGCACGCTACCGAATCCTCTCCAGCCGTCGCGTGGGGCTGTCGAGCCCTCAGGAGGGAGGAGCGTCCTCAGAGAGAAGGCAGGCAGAGGAGACAGAGAGAAGGAATGGAAAAGAGCAGCTGAAATGCTGGGGCCTTGGAGATGAGCAAGTGGTCGACCTCGAACATGAGTATGAAGAGGAGAAGGACCAGGAAAAAGCTCTTGGCAAAATCTTGTCCTCTGACCCGGAGACGATCCCGTGCAGCAATGTGAAGATGCTGGAGCGTCTCGGCGTGACCACGGAGGAGCAGGGAGAGGGGGAGCACCGGGAAGAGGAAGACGATTACGTCTACGACCTTTACTACCAGGAAACGGCCACCTCGCCCGGCTGGATCCAGGACATCCTGTATGTGAGATCCTACGCAGACGAGGGAGAGCTGGTTCCTGAACGGGTGGTTCATGAAGAGGTGGCATACGAGGATGAAGATGACGAGAATGAGGAAGGAAACTGGAGGAACGAATACCCAGACGAGGAGGAGAGTGACGAGGGATGTAGTGACAGAGGTGAACGCTACGCTAGGGGAGAGGAGGTGTACGACAAGGATGAGTATGATGAGTATGATGTGAATGAGGAGGAAGGCAACAACTGGAGGAACGAATACGCAGATGAGGAGAGTAATGAAGGTAGTGACAGAGAGGAATGTTAACTCTTTAACTGCCAGAGTAATAGTGTAATAGTGTGCCACTACTGCCAGCGAAGACGAGCGATTTTACATGGAATATTCTCTGTGACCGTTGTCCTCACAGAGATCGCCTCATTACACACACGAAGGTCTCGTATAGGAAAAAAAAAATATTTGCACGCGGTAATCCGTTGCACAGCTGTGGCCATTTGAATGTGGCTTGTTTTTGCCGTAAAGCAAGAGAAACGGAGACAGAAAATAATCAACAAATAAGCAACTACACTTTAGAAACAAGCCCAAATAAGCAACTACACTTTAGAAACAAGCCCAAATAAGCAACTACACTTTAGAAACAAGCCCAAATAAGCAACTACACTTTAGAAACAAGCCCAAATAAGCAACTACACTTTAGAAACAAGCCCAAATAAGCAACTACACTTTAGAAACAAGCCCAAATAAGCAACTACACTTTAGAAACAAGCCCAAATAAGCAACTACACTTTAGAAACAAGCCCAAATAAGCAACTACACTTTAGAAACAAGCCCAAATAAGCAACTACACTTTAGAAACAAGCCCACATAAGCAACTACACTTAAGAAACAAGCCCAAATAAGCAACTACACTTTAGAAACAAGCCCAAATAAGCAACTACACTTTCGAAACAAGCCCAAATAAGCAACTATACTTAAGAAACAAGCCCAAATAAGCAACTATACTTTAGAAACAAGCCCCCAAAAAAAAACGCAACCCGCAACTACCAATATTTACAAGCAGCTTTGCAGAAAAAGAAGCCCAATGTCGCTTATAATAAGTGGACATGGCAACACTGCTGCCGTAATATTTACATTTTACAGAGACCCGTGTGGACAGACACAGCTATGAGCCGACCAATCAGTAGCAGCAGCGTGATACGTCACAGCTTTAGCCCCGCTTAGCCTTGCTCAGACCTACCCAGGACTGGGTGCTTTTTAGGCACCAGTTGAGTACCACTCACACTACGCTACCCACTTCACTGTAGTGGAAACCGTGGCACAAGTGGGCGGTGTGGGGCGGGGCTGGGTGAGGCCATGCATATGGAAAGCTGTGTGAAAGTAGCTTGATCCAATATATAAGTATCCGATATTCATTTTATCAGACACGTCCCCTTCTTATATAGACCCATTGAACTTCAATTTTTAACTGGACCACAGTTTGTCCATGTTTTTTCAATAACTTTTTTCATTAATGTATTTAATTGAAAACTTCTTATTAATAAATACAATGAATAAAAGAAAATAATACGTCTAATAGTCATTAGAAGGACAATATCTGCTGTGGTAAACCACACATACACACACACGTGCTCACACTTAACACTAGATCAATCAAGTATATTTTCAGAATGATTTCCATTCAGACTGGGTCAGTGGAATGTATAGATATGGACATTAAGCCAGGTTATCATGGGTCCAATGGTTAAAAGATGTTCCTTTGGACTCCATGGCTGCTTCATGACACCATGAGTCATTTGGTGTCATTTCCTTGACCAAAATAAGCTCTGAAACCATGTATTGTGCATTATTGTAGGTCAAACCAATAAGAAGTTATTTTTCATGACAGCCATTTTGGATTTTGGTCTCCCACAAATTTTCCCCACCCCTTTTAAAAATACACCCCGGCTAAATTTGTTTAATAACCCTCCTAGATGACAAATCCATTGAGAAACGGACCTTTGCTCTCCACGGTCACGGAAGTGCCACAGATGACCCTACTGCACCTGGATCCTCGTTTTAAGGGACTGCCTTTCCTGACAGAGGAGGAGAGATTGGATATCAACGGAGGAGTGACTTCAGAGGCTGCATCCTTGGAGGTAATTTCACCTTGTAAAACGTATAGAATTAAATAAACTTTAAATTGTAATAACAATGTAGTGTTAAGTAGCTACAGTCAGTAAAAAAAAATCATGAGACTGAGAAAAATATTTATCTGTTGTGATGATGTGAGCTGCTGCGAGACTGAGAAAGTGCTAACTGCTGTTTTTTTGCTCTTTCTTTTGTTCAAACACAGGATGAGAGGACACGTAGGACAGAAGCAGATAAAGTGCCTGCCGCCTGGCGGAACAGGAAGTTCAGGAACCCAGGAAGAGTTGCTGTCCGTGCCCGTGGATGACGAGGTGTCAGACTCAGCAGGCCGCTCTGCTCCCAAAAGAAGGGCCTCATCGCGGCTTGTGAGTTTGCTGGGATCTGCTTTCACTGACAATGAACATGCAGTACAAGCCAAGACTGCCTATGCCAGGGCTGATGAGGAAATGGACATGTACCGCAGATTTCGGCACATTTCCTCTCCTCTCTAGGTTGGCAAAGAGATACTTGTGCATCCCAGGTACAAGCGTGTCTGCAGAGAGAGTGTTGTCACTGCAAAAAGAAGCACTCTCAAACCAGACCATGTCGATCAACTTGTGTATGTGCTTGATATTCCCAGATGCTGAACAGTGAGAAGTTATGTTCTTTAGGGTTAGGTCAAACTATATATTTCCTCACTCTGAAACTGATTGTTGAATGATGTTGAACTCAGACTGAAAATGTTTGCACAAATGTGGTAGTAAGCTAGGCCTACACACATTTACAATTTATTTGATTAATATTTATGTTAACATTTTGATATTGCCACATTAAGGATTTTCAGGTACGCAATTGTCCTCATCTTAAGGCTGCTAAGCTGCTGTTTTTTGTGACTTTAACAGTTGCGCTTTAAATAAATAGGTAGGCAAGGCCTATACTATTTTGGTTTACTACTTGACAAAAAGTTTCACAGTATTAAGTGGTTACTGTACTATGTTGCACTGAATATTTGCTGGATTGTTACTTGTTGTTACAATAGTGTGATTATTGTTTGCACAGTTCAGGAAGTGCTCTGTCTTAGAGCTGCTTTATTGTTACTGTGTGTGAAAAAAGCCAGCACAAAACTTCAATCACAAAGAGTGATTTATGTGTTATTTTTTATCTTTGAAAAATGCCTTATCCTCAATAGCCTGTACCATTTATATATTTTAGTTTCTTATTTTATTTAATGTTAAGACATTTATGTCAAGGAGACAGGAGAGCGATCACTGATTACACAGCAGTTTCTAAATAAAATATGTTGTTCAGTATATCTGACTCTGCTTGTATTGACTGATGAAAGATTTGCCATGTTTTGCAATGCGCAGTAATATAAATATAAAAGTGTGATACATCGCGATGCATCATCAAATGGAATCGAATAAAATTATTTCAAAGTTAATCATAATCGAATAGTTACCTCGTGAATCGTAATCCAATTGAATCGTGAGGGCAGTGCCAATAAACAGCTCTATAGCCTCTAGGGGAGACTGTGACCTGAACGCAGCGCCTTAGACCACTCAACCATCCTGACACTTATGTAAGGACAAAATAATGATTGAATGTAACAGCTTACAGTTATATGACATTTGTGAATAAGATCATTGCAACTAGAGCTTCCAATGGGATAGTTAAGGCACAGGTTCGTGTTTTGTTGTTCCCTGCTCATCAGTTTTTTATGCCACAGCCGGAACCCAGCACCAAACGTTTTAGCTCAAGACCCCAAAAAAATGTGATGTTTGCCCGGGACCCAAACTAGTGAAAAAAGCAGATCTACAAGCTCACAACGCGTTGCTTTTAGCTGCATTGCAAGCTTGTAAATATGCTATTTTCACTACTTATTAACCTTTTTTTTCATCTAGACATGGAAATTATTATCATTCTTTTGTTTTTCACTTCTGTTATTATGAGTGTTCTTCAGTACTGTAGTACCACCTGGTATGGATGTCTGTCTGTAGCCTTAAAGTCACAACTGCTGCAGCAACTGAACATTTGTTCAAAGATTGTTGGACAACCACTTCAGAGGCTCTATACATCTACAGTATGATAAGGTTGGCAAGGAATATCACTTCAAACACAAGCCATGCTTTGTATGGAGAATATAGGTTGCTGCCTTCAGGAAGGAGATACAGTGTTCCTACATACAATAAGGTCAAACTGAAGAGGTCCTTTGTCCATCAGACGACATTGAGGCTTAATCAGGAGTTGTAGGCTTGGGGTAGGCTGAGAGGTGGACATTGCTCTTGTCTTTGTATGTCTTTATGTATGTATGTTGTTTTGTTTTCTTATGTCATGTCAAATGTGTGTACTGTTTATTGTTGCATGCATGGCTGCTGGGTCGCAGGACAAATTTCAGTGTGAACTGACAATAAAGTATTATCGTATCGTATCGTATCGTATTTTTGTAATTTATGACATACTTTTGAAAATGTTTTGGAGATAATATATTGTGTTTTAAATGTAGGAAATGGGGAAAAAAGTGGATATTTACATGGGTCCCGACCCACTGTCTGTGTGCTGGAGAACCCAGTACCCCACCTGTCTGTCTGTCTGCGTGCTGGAGAACCCAGTACCCCACCTGTCTGTCTGTGTGCTGGAGAACCCAGTACCCCACCTGTCTGTCTGTGTGCTGGAGAACCCAGTACCTCACCTGTCTGTCTGTGTGCTGGAGAACCCAGTACCCCACCTGTCTGTCTGCGTGCTGGAGAACCCAGTACCTCACCTGTCTGTCTGTGTGCTGGAGAACCCAGTACCTCACCTGTCTTGTCTGCGTGCTGGAGAACCCAGTACCTCACCTGTCTGTCTGCGTGCTGGAGAACCCAGTACCCCACCTGTCTGTCTGCGTGCTGGAGAACCCAGTACCTCACCTGTCTGTCTGTGTGCTGGAGAACCCAGTACCTCACCTGTCTGTCTGTGTGCTGGAGAACCCAGTACCCCACCTGTCTGTCTGTGTGCTGGAGAACCCAGTACCTCACCTGTCTGTCTGTGTGCTGGAGAACCCAGTACCCCACCTGTCTGTCTGCGTGCTGGAGAACCCAGTACCTCACCTGTCTGTCTGTGTGCTGGAGAACCCAGTACCTCACCTGTCTGTCTGCGTGCTGGAGAACCCAGTACCCCACCTGTCTGTCTGCGTGCTGGAGAACCCAGTACCTCACCTGTCTGTCTGTGTGCTGGAGAACCCAGTACCTCACCTGTCTGTCTGTGTGCTGGAGAACCCAGTACCCCACCTGTCTGTCTGTGTGCTGGAGAACCCAGTACCTCACCTGTCTGTCTGTGTGCTGGAGAACCCAGTACCCCACCTGTCTGTCTGCGTGCTGGAGAACCCAGTACCTCACCTGTCTGTCTGTGTGCTGGAGAACCCAGTACCTCACCTGTCTGTCTGCGTGCTGGAGAACCCAGTACCTCACCTGTCTGTCTGCGTGCTGGAGAACCCAGTACCCCACCTGTCTGTCTGCGTGCTGGAGAACCCAGTACCTCACCTGTCTGTCTGCGTGCTGGAGAACCCAGTACCCCACCTGTCTGTCTGTGTGCACCTGGATCCTCTGGTATGCAGTGACAAGTCCTATTAAACATCCTATCCTTCAACTATATATATATGTCCATGTCATTGCAGTTCTCAGGTAAAATCCATACTCACTCAGAAACTTGTTGAAATGTCTCACACACTCTCTTCTCCTCCAGGCCAGTGTGTTAGTTGACCAGCAACAGCCCACCTTGTTATTAATGTCAACTCGTTAGGGTAGAAATACCCAGCTCCAAACACACTAACATAATGATATATCCACACTGATATTAATTCCTAGCTCTTAATTTGGTGACAATATGTACTAGATTATTGAATGTTAACCAGCATTTCACCTGTTTCTCTCATTCTCAGAATGGCTTCCTTCCTCCTCTTTCAAGTCCCGCCCCCTCTCAGAACCTGCTAGGTTGACTAGAGTTGATTGACACACCTGGATCCCCAATGACATTGCTTCCATGAGCTTGGTGTAAATGTAACATCTGACCAAGAAGCTTATGTCAGTCTGCGGTGCTTTTTTTTTAGCCACCTGGTTAGTGCAGCTGCCAGTGATATGAGGAACATGGGTTCAAATCCCCATCTGGACAATTGTCTTTGATGTTTGAAGCTCTTAACCCATTCAAACCGGGAACACATGATTTGTAACCACTTTATCCATATTTTATACCTTGGCTATTGAAAAATAGCAGATCTACAAGCTCATAGCGCGGCACCGAGTGCCGCACTGTGAGCTTGTAGATCTGCTATTTTTGAAAAATCCTGAAAATGTGTTACTCAAATCTCTGCTTCTGGAGGTCCCTGGAACAACAATATTTAACAAATGTTCGCTTTAAAAAATATACATTCAAAGATTTGCACAAAAAAAAAATCAAGATATTTCAAAAATAGCAGATCTACAAGCTTTTATGAGCTTGTAGATCTGCTATTTTTGAATAGCCAAAGTATAAAATAATGGTTATTGCTAAAATCTAAAATGACACAGATGAGTTCCCGGATTGAATGGGTTAAGGTTAAAGAGGTGGTGCCATGTTTTTGCACTTTTTTTGTTTTTATGGTGTTTTATGTCTTCTCTGACTATTTGGAGTTTCTTCCTGGAGGCTGAAACCTTGAGGGTCAAACGTGCCAATAGAGAAACAGCGCTTTAGTGACATCACAAGCCATTCCCTCCCCCTCATTATCATAACACAACAGGTGTGGGCATGAGGAGCAGGAGGGACTAGGACAGGTGGGTGGTGCTAAGGTGGTGGAGGAGGTGCTAAGGTGAGAGCCAGGTATACTTAATGAACTGGTGGGTGTGTCTACATAAAAACAACATTTTAACACTTACTGTACACTTTCTTTTTGTTGAAAAAAATCCTTACATAATAATAATACCTTATGATCAGGTTTTAGGGTTGAAAAATATCATGGCACTCCATCTTTAAGACTTCAAACATGACTCCTACTTTCAAACCATATATACAAAAGTTAATGTGTGTCAAAACACACGCAGCTCGTCCAAACGTCTATTTTTGAAAATGTAAAAAAAAAAATGGAATAGTTTTCTTTTATGGGAGTCTCTGGCACAAACTATTTTCAAACGGGGTCTGTGGCCATTTTGTGTTTTCTTCAAAACACACTTTGTGCTAAAATACTCCTACAGATTTAATTTGACCAAAACTCACACAAACGGGAACATCTCTGGGGTCATCTCTGGGGTCATCTCTGGGGTCATCTGATCAGATCCCGTTTCAATTGACTATGACTGTTGATTTCGTCGACTAAAACTATGACATAAAATGTTGGTCGACTACCTTTTTTCACTGACGGAAACTAAATATAAACTAAATAAAAACTAAGCTACGATGATTAAAACTAAGACTAAATATATTGACAAATTTCGTCAACAAATAGAATAAAATGTTAGAGAGGGACGAGTGGAGAAGTAATGTTATGTTTGGTTGCGCTAGGCCAGGGTGTTGCGCTCTGAAAATAGCAGATCTACGAGCTCACACCGTGTCGCAGTGTGAGCTTGTAGATCGGCTATTTTCAGCATGCAACCAAGTGTAAAATCAGCCATTATGACGCCATCAAGGCACCGCCAACATACATTATAGTCGACTAAATCAACTGTAGATTTAGTCGACTAAAATCTTATGATATTTAGTCGACTAAAACTAGACAAACAGTAAAACATTTCAGATGACTAAAATATGACTAAAACTCAATGGAATTTCATTCAAAAGACTAATGACTAAAACTACATCAAAATGTACTGTCAAAATAAACACTGCTGCCTTCCAAAGTCTGCCTTGGCTGGCCTTGGCGGAGACACTTGTCTAGTTGAATTCATTTTCTGTGATATTATCAAACAGCCTACATTTCCTGGAAGGAAATAGATGTATTTAATTCAGTCAGACCAGAAGCAGTGATAAAACTCTTACCGGACATAAAAAATGAATGACCAGAGGGTATCAAAAGCAGAGGATGTACGAATGGAACCAAATGGATCCTTATGGTTCTGATAAAAATGAATCATATCAAATGGGGGTCCGTGGCCTAGTGAGTGCATATCAAACTGGGGGTCCTTGAGATTAAAACATCTGAGAATCACCGGTCCAAGTGGTTAATTTAGCAAATACCACATACAGGCCACGTCATCCATTTTACTTTTAGACTTTTATTAAATCTGTCAATGAAAAACACAGACAAGAGATGCGATTGTGTTGATGTCATTAGGAAGAACAGTCAGCATGGCTGAGAGAGAGAGAGAGAGAGAGAGAGAGAGAGAGAGATCTGGTGCAAAAAGAAAGAAAAAAAAGAGGGGGAAAAATAATTGTCACGTAATCTTTATTGCAAAACTGTTTGATGGTTTTCCGCCAGCATCACGAGACAGAGCAGCACTGTTCATGGAGGGGGAAGGGGGTCAACTGTGTAAAAAAGAACTAATCCCAAGAAGAATAACAGTGATAATAATAATTATAATTATAATATAATAATAATTACAAAAGAAATAAAAACATCTCTAACAGATAAACACAATCACCTCAATATAAGACGAGATTCGGTTCACGGTCACAACAACCAGAGAAAAGTTGTTTTTCTTTTTTTTTTTCATTTGTTTTGTTCCTCTCATTTCTTTAAATGAATTAAATAGTTTTTTAAAAATATCTCACCATTTACTTATACTCATCATTTTTTTTTTCTCTTTTCATTTATTGCGAAAAATAGGCAACTGGACTAATTGTGATGATGATGCAAGTTTTTGTTGTTTTTGTTTAGTTTTGTTTGTTTGTGTATGTTGTTGTTGTTGTTGTTGTTGTGTGACAGATGGAGACTAAAGTGGACAGATATTATTATTTAAGTGTAACGTCTTGGATGCGTTGGCACTGTGAGCAGCTGCGGTGTGCAGGGGTTGCAGTACTCCCGTTCAGCCACAGCGTGGCGCAGTTTATTCAAAAGAAAAAAAACACATTCCACCGGGCCTCTGCTGAATGCAGAGCCCCCCCACACTGTAGTACGGAGGAGGTCAGGTCCTGACGCGAGCGACCGAGGCCTCGCCGCTTTAAACTCGGAATGATGCTTTTGTTGTGTTTGTTTTTAAAGTCCTCTTTCCATTGGTCGTCTGTGTATCTGCGTTGCCAGATCTCAAGAGTTTTTATGTACAAAGGTTTCAAATCCCTGAAGGACATCAACAAAGACAAGTGCAACCTACCATTCTGAACATTCTCCTTTTCTGGAGAAGCTCAGGGCTTCCAGGCGTTGTTTCCCCCGTAGGAAAGGGAGAGGGAGGAAGGGGGGTCCAAGGGGACGTGGTAAACGTGCCATAAAGGGACTCAAAGGAAGGATTGATTTTGTTTTGGAGAAGGTAGGGGGCCAGGCAAGATGGTAAGTAACCAATACTTGAGCCCAGTTCACATTTTGCCGCACAACGTGTTGCGTTTATCGCGAATGGCGATCCACACCCGTCGTGCGGCGAAGAATGAATTAAACTGAAAATGAGCGATAAACAAGCTCACAACGCGGCGCGCTGCGACACGCTGTGAGCCTGTAGATTGCTTATTTTCAGTGTGCGACACCGGCACACGTATACATGAGGAATGGGGCTTCGGGAAGAAGAACAGGGAGTTGAAGAGACAACCTCAAGACGGGGCACCAATGTTGTTGTAACAAGACACTCGCCTTAAAAAAAGAAAATAAAGAAAAACGTTCATCTCGTAAGTCCGTTCATGCCGATCAATCCGTTTCTCCATGCTTGTTTATTTGTTTTTGTTTGTTTTCTTGTTTTTAGAATTGCCGTCTCGCAACAGAGAAACTCTTAATAGACAAAGCTGTCCGGCTTGGTTTCAGTCTTATATTTATCTTTTTTTGTTAAGTTTTTTGTTTTGTTCTCGTTTGTCCCCCTGCTTTGTCTGGCCTGTCTTTCGGTGGCAGCTGCTGCATGGCGCCCCCTGGAGGACTGGCTGTCCTCTGCGTCTCTGTGGTGGCAGGGCATGCAGCTCCATGAGGGAGGAAATAATGGGGGGGGGGGGGGGCAAGGCTTCCAAAGTGTCTTTTGGGGGACATTTTCGGGGGGTGTAAACTGTTCAGCAGTGCAATCTGCTGCTTCTGTCCGCAGGGTCGGGCTTCATCCAGGTGGGGGAAGGTGGCGCTATTGAGCTGGAGAGAGGAGGAGCGAGGGCGAACGAGAGAGAGACGGGAAAGTCTATAGGTTGACCAATCAGGGAAATATATCTGAATATATTATCCAATCTACAAGCTCACGTGAGCTTGTAGATTGTATTGTGTGTGTGTGTGTGTGTGTGTGTGTGTGTGTGTGTGTGTTAGAGAGAGATAGGGCTCTAAGAATAAGACTCGATCCTCTCCCTCTTTCATATCCGTCTCCTTCTCTTCCCACTTCCTCTCTCAAGCCTCTCCTCTCTTCTCTTCTGGTCGTTCCAGAGGCCTCCACCAGAGGGGGGGGGGGGGGGGGGTGTTGATCTATGCTAATTGTTTTTTGGGGGGTGGGGGTGGGAGTGGGGTGGGGTGTTGATCTGGGTGGGTGTGGCTATGAGCTGAGCCAGGGGTGGTTGAGGCATTCTCCGGCCGAGGCCCTCTTCTCCGGCACCATCTCCAGCATGGGCAACAGGAAGTGCGTGAAGTGGCCGGCGTCCTCGGGCGACCAGCCGTACTTCTCCACCAGCACGTCGAACAGCGACCAGGGCTTTAGCTTGGTGATGTGCCGCAACTCGCCTGCAGGGGGGTGGGGGGGGGGGGGTGGGGGACATGGAACACAGTCAGCCACACAACACCCGGTGACATGGGGGACTGGAGGGTCCACTGGAGGAGAGAAAAGACGGCTGCAATACAGTGGTGGAAAGTAACTAAGTACATTTACTTAAGTACTGTACTTAAAAGTACAAAATTGTGGTATTTGTACTTTACTTGAGTATTTCCAATTTCCAATACTTTTACTTCTACTCCACTACATCTCAGAGGTAAATATTGTACTTTTGCTCCACTACAATTATTTGACAACTTTAGTTACTAGTTACTTTGCAGATATAAATTATTATTATAAAACATACATTAACCGTTAGCCGTATTTTATACATAGGCTATTTTGAAAATAGCCGATCTATAAGCTCACAACGCGTCGCATCGCGACGCGTTGTGTGCTTGTAGATCAGCTATTTTCAAACATTTTAGTACTTTTACTTTTGGTACTTTAAATACATTTTGATACCAATACTTTTGTTATTTTACTCAAGTAAATTTTGCATTCCGGACAGAGTACTTCTACATTGCAGTATTGATACTTTTACTTAAGTAAAACATTTTGAGTACTTTTTCCACCACTGCTGGAATGTTAGGCAAAACATGCAGAAGATACAAGGTAGAACAGTAACAAAGATACAAGGTAGAACAGTAACAAAGATATAAGGTAGAACAGTAACAAAGATACAAGGTAGAACAGTAACAAAGATACAAGGTAGAACAGTAACAAAGATATAAGGTAGAACAGTAACAAAGATACAAGGTAGAACAGTAACAAAGATATAAGGTAGAACAGTAACAAAGATATAAGGTAGAACAGTAACAAAGATACAAGGTAGAACAGTAACAAAGATACAAGGTAGAACAGTAACAAAGGACTGGCATATAAGCCAGTGGTTCTCAAACCTTTTCTGGATCAGGTCCCACTTGAAAATCTCAAAAGTGTTCCACCCATCTGACCACTTAACTCTCTCACTGCCAAGGACGACTTATGACCATTTTTTTGTGTTTTCACACAGAAACGGAGATAACGCGATTCGAAGATATGCTGCTCCATTCACTTCCTGGTCAGCCTGAAAGAGCGAGCCCTATCGATGGTCTTGAAGGGCGGATCCAAACCCAGGCGGTTGGATTCCAGCGCCGCTTCCTATTGCTTCACCAATCTATGTCCCGCCTCGGGATGGCAGTGTGCATTTTCAGAACATGTTTATTCTAGTGATCAATCAATCGATTGTGTTATGGCTTGGATCAACGGAATTAAACGCACTATACGTTATGTTCCTATGACATAGGAACATAACGTATTGGTATCATGATGACAATTCAATTGTCGCCACTCATTCATGGAATGGCGTTGTTCTGAAGAGGAAATCAGATGGTGTACAGCACACAAGTTACTCTGGTTGTGTACTGGACAGTTAGGCCAGTGTAGAACGTCATCTATCAGTGTAGAACGTCATCTATCAGTGTAGAACGTCATCTATCAGTGTAGAACATCATCTATCATCATCATCTATCTATCCTCACTGTATTGCCTATTTTAATGTTGTTTTATGCCTTTGCTTTTATTTTATTCTATTCTTCTTTTTTTTGCTTTATTGTTAAATTGGTTCTAACTGTAATTGTATTCTTGCTCTGTAAAGCACTTTGAGCTGCATTTCATGTCATGAAAGGTGCTATACAAATAAAGTTTATTATTATTATTATTATTATTATCAGTGTAGAACGTCATCTATCAGTGTAGAACATCATCTATCAGTGTAGAACGTCATCTATCAGTGTAGAACGTCATCTATCAGTGTAGAACGTCATCTATCAGTGTAGAACGTCATCTATCGCAGTGGTTCCCAATTAGCTTGATAACCAAAAGAGAAATCTGATGTCTCACCGGGACCCAAACTAGTGAAAATAGCCGATCTACAAGCTTACGACACGTCGCAATGTGACGAGTCATGACCTTGCAGATCAGCTATTTTCACAACTTTGTAAAAGTTTCATTTATGATTATTATTGTATTGTTTTATTTCTTGAAAATGTTTCGAAATAATAGTAAAAATAATTATTAGGAAACGTAAAAACGGGATATCATCTCGCGACCTATAAGAATGGGTCCGCGGACCCAGAAATGGGTAGATTTATGGATATAAGTATGCAGCCAGCTCTGGCTGCCAAGGTAAGATCCGGTCCCTCCTGTCCACAGTGACTGGACAGCACAACAATGAGGAAAGTAAGCCATTATATGGGTCATATATTAAAGGAAGCGATGACCGGGCCAATGTGCTGAATCACGATCATCCAGACAGAAATAAAATCAAATGCACCCAGCCTGGTTATTTTTGTGAGGAGCAGACATTCTTGCAATTCCTCCTGGTTGGTGTGATTACAAGTCTGCAGTGTTGTGAATGTTAGAAGTTAATTTAGAAAGTGGAGCACATGACTCGACTCACTGCTCTGTTCCCATGGTCTCATCTACACTGTATGTGTCATCAAAACCTTGCTTCTCCATGTCAGCTTTATATGTTTTTTTCATAAATTAAGGCCTTACTTTGTCATACTACTAAGGATAATTCCTTTTTAACAGGTCGTTCATGAAAGTCCTTGCGGTCTTGTTTCCAATGAGAACCTGTGAGCAATTGGGGTTAAGAGTCTTGCTCAGGGACAAATTTCATATCATCGGCACATATGCTGGGATAGCCTGGAATCGAACCTGGGGCAACCAGGGCCAGCTGGTTCCCTAGGCGGGCTCACTAACCACTCAGCTATGGCCGCCCCGTAAACTACTGTTTCATGTGAGCTTGTAGATCTGCTATTTTTGGAAAGAGTTTGAAAGTGAAAGTGGTTAAAGAAAGGTTGACTTCACCAATTGTCAACCTGTCTTCATATAATTGGTCCTAATTAATGCTCATGATAAAATGCTACCATTTATTTCTACACGGTCTGTGGACAGTTCAGAAACCCACCTACCAGTGACATCATTGTTGGGCAGGGTTTTTTTTTTTTTTCAAACAATATATATATATATATATTTTTAGATTTTTATTAACGCAAAAACAATGGCTTCCATTATAGCATGCAAACTTTCCAGGAATAGAAAGCCTGCCGTTTCTATTAGCTAAATATCTAAGCAAGCAAAAGTATTGACAACATAATAACTACAATGGATCCATTGGGACGCAGGTTCTTTTTACATTTTCTAAAAAGTAACAGTTTTGGAACATACAAGGTTTCCGCCCTGACAGTGACGATAAATCGTGAAAGAAACGAAACGAAGAAAGACGAGAGAGAGACCCCTGGACAGCAGGACACGTCCCGTGGCAGACAGACAGGCAGACACAACGAGTCGATATAGAGAGGGAGGGAGCGAGCGAGAGTCAGACCAGATTAACAGAAAGGAGAGATAAAAGGGAGGCATTGAGACATCAAGTGCCGAGTTCAGATCTGCCAATGAGATAACATCAAAGGCAGAATATTTAGTGCCATTCAGCATGTATTCTCATGACATGCTATGAAGAATATATTATGAACAGAGAGACAGACAGCAGGCAGAGTGGAGAGAGAATACGTGACAGAGAGAAAGGTCGTATCGAGAGCCATTCACACCAAGCAATATAACTATAACTAAACAAATCAATCTACTGTAAGTCAAGTTGGATGGAAGAGTCCACACTAGGGCATTCACAGAATAGTCGAATATTCGAATATCAAACCGACTATTCGACTATCAAACCACTATTCGATTATTATTATTATTATTTATTTTTTTTAGATATTTTTTAAAGTGGCTTTTCTAGAGCAGACACGCAGCTGTGAGCTCTGGTGTGACGTCAACTCGCATTCCTTGAGTCGAGTCATCAATGCCATTGAAAAAAATAATAATAATAAATAAACTTTTTTTATTTTTTTTATTTTTTATAATCAAACCGAATAATCGACTATTCGAATACTTTTGGGTCGAATAATTCGAATACCATAAATCACTATTCGTTAATGCCCTAGTCCACACCACAGCTATAACTAAGACAATTGAGAACAATATAGTTATAGTGCTTGGCGTGAACGGCCCTTTTAAACACAGATACATGCACTTACCAGGAGTAACCGTGTGCAGAAGGTATATGACACACCTCAAGAACTTAGGGCTGATTTATACTTAGTTTTGCGCAGTGAGGAGTTTACTCTGCATCAGCAAGTTGATCTACTGCAAAAGTCCTACATTATGTAGCGTAATGACTGGTTTGGTTGTGTATTGCACGTATACCGAAAATAGCTGATTAAGATCACAACATTTCGCGATGCGGAGTGTGGTGAGCTCATAGATTGGCTAATTTTAGTGTATTTAACTTTGAGACTCTAAATGTAAGGGTCATGTAAGGGTCCATTTCTACAGTGTCAGAGTTAAATGTACACTTTGCCAAGTGGGAATATAAAATTATCAATATAACGGATTAATTCACAAAGAGAGTAAAGTGAATAATTGTATATCGTCGGTGTCCAGCAGGGACCAGCTAACTCCATTTTCAGTTTTTTTTTTACGTCTGTAAAAAACACCAACATTTGAACTAATGAAAAGTATTAAAAAGCGCCTCTGACAAAACCTCCCAACTCCATTGGATCCTCAAACTGTCTGGCAGCACATAAACAAACTGAACGGCAGGGTTTTTCTCCCCGTAGTCTGTTAAAACTATGCAGTGTACCTGTTTATCAAACTTAGCACTGATGCTAATGTTATGAAAACAAGTCATTATATTTCTAAAATCTATGAAGTGTTTAATGAGGAGAGAAATGTGACAAGAAGAAAGGAGTTCATAGCATTTCTCTCGCTAGTTCTACTCAAACTCCAACTCTGTGAACCCCTCTTTGCAGAAGTTATTGTAATATTTAAAGTCCTGTTTATTATTGTAAGCCTTTATAATAAGCATCAGGGCCTTAATTCACACGTTGTGAGCAATTGTGAGCTTGGAGATCCATTGTTAGCTTTTGGGAATTTAGACCCATTTGAAACCTCCCCCTCAGCAGCGGAGCTATTGTCAGCTGTTTGGGCTCTTAACTCCACTTCAGCTGGATTTCTGTTCGGACGAAACTCCTAACTCCACTTGCGCTGGATTTGGGTAAAGTGGTGATAATATAATGACACATGCAAGTATCTGACAATATATAAAGTCACTATACCAACTTTGATGAGGCAGTATTGCTTTGTTTTAAAAAATAAAGTTTTCTTCATTTCCTGAAAAACGTATATTTTGTTTTTTCATTTCCTGAAAAATGAGCGTTTTGGAGTCAGATGGTTGCTGCTGGACAAGAGATATTGTATTTTTGTGTTAAAGGGGCCACACATAGCTTTGTTCTCAGCTTCATACTTAATTGATTTGATTTGATTCTGGTTAAATGAATACAAGTAAACACAATATAACTTAAACCCAGAATGTTCATCGTGTACCTGGTATCCTATAGTTTCAAATACACAGAATGTTATTTAGATAGCATGTTGTTTAGACAGAGGCTAGGTTCATCGTTTACCTGGTATCCTAGTTTCTTTGAGCTACTACACCAGCCAGCCGCTCACCCAGTGTCCCTTTACCTTTCTTGGAGAAAAACTCTCGACTGTACTTCCCGGCGCCGACCACTTTGCGTGGGACCTTCCCAAGGAGCTCCATGATCAGAGCGATGTGGTCTGATCACCGCCACCACACACACACACACACACAACATCACAAGAGAACAGGCACGGGACAGCAGCATTACAGCATGCACACGGGTACGTACGCACAGGCACGCGTGAGACTGACGGGCACGCCGCGCTCTCCTGGGCTTACGGACAGACAGACAGACGCACTGATGGACAGAACTACAGAGCTCTGTCAGAGTGGAGATGGAACTGATTCTGAAAAAGAGATCGAATTGTTTGCCAGTGTTCGCTTGAGCCCGACCGACACGGCCATTATGTGACTTTTGGTATCGGCAATTATGCAGAGTTTGTAGATTGGCTATTTTTGATAAAATTAAATAAAGTTCAGTTTGTGTATTTTATATGTACTTTATTAATGTTCTTTTCAAATTCATTTCAATATTTTACGCTTAAAACATTTTCTTCAGGCAAAACATGGGACTCACACCTGACCCAAAAGTCCCGGGCTCTACACAGCCAACGTTTTCAGAGCTTTCACGTCATTACACGTATGTATGTGTGCAATGACGCGTAAATGAGAGTGTCAGTCTGTCAAGTGTCTGTCTGTACGTCCGTCCAGGCTTGCCGCTGTGTGCGTCGCCGTCCCACCCGCACTCCGGGCAGCGCTACCTCTTCGGTTGAAGAACTCCCGGGAATATTTTCCGGAGAGCGCAAAGTGCCTCGGTATACAGCCCAGGAGCTCAATGATGTGGGCTATGTGGTCTACGGAGGAGGAGAGAGGGCAGGGGGGGGGGAGGGAGGGGGTGTTGAAGGAGGAGAAACAGAAGAAGGGGGAAGGCAAAACAAAAGGACAGACGAGGAGGAGGGTTAGGAAGGAGGAGAAGGAAGCACAGGAGCAGGAAGGGAGTTAAAAAAAAAGAGAAGAAAGTGGGAGAGTTGGAGGGAAGCGAGCGGAAAAGAGAAAAAACAAAGGAAGTGAAAAAAATAGGGAAAGAGGTGGATAGAGGGGAAGAAAAGGAGAGAGGTGAGGGAGACATCACAACAAGATAGGAAGGATAAAGGAGGGGGAAAAGAAAGAGAGAGACAGAGTCACAGACATGGCACAGAGTTAAGGGGACAGAGTCAGTGTTAGGTGTCGATGTGAGACGCAAAAGAGCATAACTGTATCCAAACTGACATCTGTAACATCCTCAACGTTAAGTTAACTCTGGAGTGCATAACATTCTCTGAGTTAAATGAACACCTAGGACATTATCCTGTACTGTTAAAGCTGATTTATACATACTAAGTTGCGCATCGGTGTCACACCGAGATTTTTTTAGACCTTTTTATTTTTTTCCCCGTAAATGAATGCCCTGCTTGATCATGCTACAGCTTCAAACAAAAGCATGAAACGTAGCAGATCTACAAGCTCGAGCTTGTAGATCTACTACTTTTTGCTGTTTTTGAATTTGAATCCTGAAAAGTAACAGTTTGGGACATAATATGAGGTTTCCACCCGACAGAGACGAGTTAACTCTGCTATGTTCGATGCGCCACACCTGTCTACAACGAGCCATAACTCAGGCTTTAGATCACCAACTAAGCTTCAATGAGAGAGAGAGGGAAAGATAACACGTCTCTCATTGCGAGCTTGGATATGCTGTGTCAGAAGTGACGTCAGCTTATTGCCACATTGCAGACAAGACTAATGAAGTGTGAACAGAGGTCTGCTGCATAATGATGGCAAAGGCAACGTGAGATCAAACATCAGAGGAAGTGAGAACAGGTGAAGCCCTGAGAGAGAGAGAGAGAGAGAGAGAGAGAGAGAGAGAGAGAGCTTCTCTTATGTGTGGATGAGGAACGAAACACAGAGTTATTTCACTGAGTAAGATGACAGGATAGTTGTTAAGAGCTGTTCACACCAAGCACAATATATGACTATAACTGTAACGGCACTAGGGCTGGGCAAAATATCCATAATATCACAATATTGATAATATTACATCAATATTGTGATATGAGACTAGATATCGTTTGGGGTGTTGGAAAGTGTAATGTGGCGACATGGCATAAGTGTTCTAAATCTATTCCTGGTTTTAGTCGCTTAACCCATTAAGACCTGAGGCCGATTCTACAAAATCCGATTCTTCTAAATCCTAACAGTTTTCTGAAAAACGTTATGTTTCTATGTCAGTGGTCCTCAAATTTTCATGTCGAGGACCACCCAAAATGATATGTATTTGGCCGCGGACCCCCATCTCAAAATATGTTGTTCCAGGGAACCCCAGAAGCAAAGATTTGAGTTACAAATGTTCGCTTTAAAAAGAAGATTTGCACACATTTTCACGATTTTTTAAAAACAGCAGATCTACAGCTTGTATATCTGCTATTTTTTTTATAGCCAAAGTGTAAAATAATACCTTTAAGCTCAAATTAAAAAAATGACACAGATGCGTTCCAGGTCTTAATGGGTTAAAGGCATAACTTAAACAGAATAAGACAAAGTCACTGATTTCATCTTAAAAGCAGTTCCTCCCTTTGAGAACCTCTTTTTAAAATGACATATTTATAGTTATAGTTCTCATGCTTGGTGCGCTGGCCTCGTTAAGGTAGACAGTGAGTGGATAGGGGGATGAGGGGGGTGAGGGGGGGAGGGAAGGCTAACGTACACTATGCTCATTTAATGAGTCATTTGGAACCAATGGCTCATTGTCAATTAAGCCAGCTTAAGTTATCATCATTAATACATTCAAAGAAAAAATGATACCATCTATCAATCAGTCAAAACCACACAATGCAATCATACTGTACAACGCTGACTTTGGTTTTGTATCACTTTGTAAATAATAAATGGTAAACGTTAATATTACTGCTATATAGACCCTCCAGAAAAATGCGGGCAAAAATCCTTGATTATGCAGGCTAAAACTCTTGATTATGCGGGCTAAAACTCTTGATTATGCGGGCTAAAACTCTTGATTATGCGGGCTAAAACTCTTGATTATGCAGGCTAAAACTCTTGATTATGCGGGCTAAAACTCTTGATTATGCGGGCTAAAACTCTTGATTATGCGGGCTAAAACTCTTGATTATGCTCGCTAAAACTCTTGATTATGCGGGCTAAAACTCTTGATTATGCGGGCTAAAACTCTTGATTATGCGGCCTAAAACTCTTGATTATGCGGGCTAAAACTCTTGATTATGCGGGCTAAAACTCTTGATTATGCGGGCTAAAAGCCTTGTTTTTGCGATAAAATATGCGGGTTTTTTTGTGCAATTTTGTGCGGTGAAATTGCGGGTAGTTGTGAAATATGCGGCAATATGCAAAATATGCGATACGCGGAAAAATGCGAAATATGTGTGAAAAGTTGCGAAATATGCGATGTGAAGCGCATATTATGCGATGCAGCCTTTTTGAAATAACGTTACCCCTGCATAATTATGCGCCATTTTGCTGATTATGTGGTAAATTCTGTGATGGCATAATGGCATTTTTTTGGAGGGTCTAGCTATACTACAACAACACAGCTTGACGTGTATCTGAGAGTATACATTTACTTATTTTCAACTGTGTACAAAAGTAACCAAACATTTTGGTTAAAGGTAGGGTAAGTGATATTCCTTTGTTAAAATAAGTGTTAAAATAACTATATATTGTGATAGTAATCATTGCTATAGAGAGTTTGTTTTGTAACAGGAGTCTCCCTGACTCATCAGCTCCAGAAAATGCATTTTCAGGTCAGGATACCAATTTTATCCAATCAGGAGAGAGAACTCACACAGGATGCAGGATAAACAAGTGAAACAGGAAGTGATGACACAAAGAAATGAGCAGACACACAATTAGAACTGGAACAACATTGAAGCTGATGAATGGGTACTCTCTCCTGATTGGTTGAAAATGTGCAACCCAGCTGAAAATGTTGTTTCTGTTTATTAATTAACATATTTTAATAGTTTTTTTTTTCTTTTTTAGATCTGACGTTCATAGTGACAGAACACTATGCAACCAAAAAAACAACAACAAAAAAAAACAGAAGTCTCGCTAGACGAGATTGAAATCTCGAGATTTCAATCTCGTCTAGCGAGACTTCTGTTCTTTTTTTTTTTTTTTTTTTTTGGGGACAGTGTTCTCTCGTTCTGTCACTATGAACGTCAGATCTCACAAAAAAAAAAAAAAAAAAAAAAGCTATTAAAATATGTGATCTAACCTAAGGCCTATCCGCGCACCTTTTAAGCTGTGGCGGCTCAGGGGTGGTGTTATGAAATTTTTCTACTGTACCATTCATCCTAACTTTAGTCCAAAATTCTCCTTTAAAGAGCTGGAGAGACCCCTGTTACTGAACAAACACTATAGCAATGATCAGTGGCGTAACGCAGAATCGCGGGGCCTCCCCGCGGGAGTTTCACGTGAGGCCCACACACATGCACGCGCGTGAAACATTTCGGGTCTAATTCGGGTCTAATTCGGGTCTAATTCGGTTCTATTTGACCAATATAATTATTATTTTTATTTTTTTTGCTGTAAAAATATTTGTATCAGCGCAGGCGGGGCCCCCCGTGCTGGTGGCCCCCCCGCACCGCAGCACTTGCTGCCCCTCCGTTACGCCACTGGCAATGATTACTATGACAATATAGCGCTTTAACCTTTAAAAAAATAAATTATCCCACGATTTGGTAACCCTTATTTTCCACCCGTGCCAATTTTCTAAGTGATCCTGGGCGCTACACTCCCCTCACCAGCCTAGGAAGGCCAGGGCCGAGCTCATGCCTCCTTCAATGCATGAGAGCCAACTGACCTTCTTGTCACCTGACAGGGGGGAGTTTCCCTGGTTGGACGTAGCGCGTGGAAGGAACACGTTATTCCAACCAGTTCCCTTCCCCTCCATCAGGCGCCCCGGCTGTCATGGGGGAGGCGATATAGAGACCAGGATTACTACATGTTTTTGTGAGGGTATTAACTACCCTGAGAGACACGGGGAGAACATGCAAACTCCACAGAGTAGGCCCTTTCACCAACCCCACCTAGGGTATGGGCGCTGATGACGCGGAGGAGAAGACACGCCCCCCAGCGCCCACAGCGTCCCCGGTGGGAAACGAACCCAGGACCTTCTAGCTGTGAGGCGACAGCGCTACCGACTGCGCCACCGTGCCCCCGGTGCTTCAACCTTTTAACAACAAAACGTTTTTTTTAGGGGCACGGTGGCACAGTCGGTAGTGCTGTCGCCTCACAGCTAGAAGGTCCTGGGTTCGATTCCCGCAGGGGACGCTGTGGGCGCTGGGGGTGTGTTCTCTCCTCCGCGTCATCAGTGCCCATACCCTAGGTGGGGTTGGCGAAAGGGCCTTTCTGTGTGGAGTTTGCATGTTCTCCCCGTGTCTCCTAGGGTAGTTAATACCCTCACAAAAACATGCAGTAATCCTGGTCACTATACTGCCTCCCCCTGGCCAGCCGGGGCGCCTGATGGAGGGGAACAGAACTGGTTGGAATAACGTGTTCCTTCCACGCGCTACGTCCAACCAGGGAAACTCCCCTGTCAGGTGATAAGAAGGTCAGTTGGCTCTCATGCATTGAAGGAGGCATGAGCTCGGCCCTGGCCTCCCTAGGTTGGCAGAGGGAGTGTAGTGCCCAGGATTACATAGACAATTGGCACTGGGTGTAAAAAATAGGGTTACAAAATCGTGGGATAAAAATTTAGGTAAAAAAACAACAAAACGTTTTGACCAGAACATATCACTTACCCTCCCTTTAATTGTGTGCACTCTCAGCGTTTGATGAAAAGTGTTTTAAAATAAAAACACGTACCCTCATCACGGGAGTAGTCCTCCCCAGAATGAGGCTCAAAAAGGTAGTCGCCGGTGGCCAGCTCAAACGCCTAGAGGAGAGACGGGACAAAGTCACGGAGAGAACAGCTTGATTTATATAGCAGTAGTTCACAACCTTTTCTGGATCCGGGTCCACTTGGAAAATCTTGGAAGCGTCCGCGGGGCCCACCCATCTGACCACTTAACACGGCAGCCTTTCAGCTACCGTGTTAACCCATTAAGACCTGAAGCCGATTCTACATGTCTCCTAAATCCCAACAGTTTTCTGAAAAAACGTATGTTTCTATATCAGTGGTGCTCAAACTTTTTCATGTCAAGGACCCCCACAACGATATGTATTTGGGCGCCGACCCCCATCTCAAAATATGTTGTTCCAGGGACCCCCCAGAAGCAAAGATTTGAGTTACAAATGTTCGCTTTAAATCTATATATATTCAAAAATTTGCACACATTTTCACGATTTTTCAAAAATAGCAGATCTACAAGCTCATAGCGCGGCACTCGGTGCCGTGCTATGAGCTTGTATATCTGCTATTTTTTAATAGCCAAAGTGTAAAATGATGCTTTTTAGCTCAAATCTAAAAGTGACACAGATGTGTTCCAGGTCTTACCGTGTTAAGTGGTCAGATGGGTGGGTCACGCGCATTTTCAGAACATGCTTATCTTTATGTTCAGTCAATCAATTGTGAATTCATTATATTATCGATAAAATCTTAGTGTTTTGACAAATATTTGGGGGCGCTGGTTGAGAAGCAGAGATATATAGTACGTAATCATACAGTAGAATGGTAACAGTAATGGTGTCAAATGGCGAAAATAGACGATCTATAAGCTGACAACACAAAGCTACTGTCTCGGCATTCTTTCCTATTTGTAATTCTTTTTGACAAAAACTAAACTA
>NC_137610.1:56006566-56013959 GCF_963280865.1 Gymnoscopelus braueri
TCGGGGTTTCTAGGCGACTATCCACGGAATGAAGTGCACTGGATCCGTGCAATGTATACTAGTTCTCTGGAGATCGGGTTGGATCAACGGTAGATGGAAATGGTTATGCTGATTATGCAACAAAAAAATGAACCCAACAAACAAAAAAAGACAAAAAAATGGCAAGGAAATCAAAGGAAGCAGCGAGGCCTCTGATGTCACATCTGCTGAGTTTGTTTTAGATGGTAAAGAAAGAGTAGCCTACGACTACGACACGTGTTGTCTGAAATGTTTTATACTGAGATAAAGAAAAGAACGATATGCGTGTTGACGCATAATCCTCAATTATGGTAACAGACACCTGTGTGCAACAGAATGACGCAATGTAGTTCACTGACGCTAAAGCTTTCATGGATTACTTTCTTGACTTCCACAACTTGGCTTCTGCTGTCTACAGACGTCCAAAGTATTTAGCGGACAAACATGAATGTTGTGGCCATTTAGACTTAAGACATTTAGAAAACAACTCTGAATTAAGGTAATGTAATATAACCATTAACTAGCCATGAAAGGTTTTGTATTGAACTGACTGCTGTCGACATTACACATGAAAATGTTGTCGCCTACAGTTTACTGCAAACACTAAATAAGCCATTACATTGCCGACATGTCAGTCATCTGTCAGTGAGCACGCATGTCGTACATGCCATGTATGAGCCCACAGTGCATGTAAACGGTGCCAACGAGTTGTGTGGAAGCTAACATCCTGCATTTGTTGGTTTTTAAAGCGTAGGCCTACTGGGAGCTGACATTAATAGTGTGTTATGAAGTCCTTAGTTCTTAGCGTGCGTGCGTTGCGTAGCGTAGCGTAGCGTAGCGTAGCGTAGCGTGCACAAGACGGCGGCGGCAGCATGATTATGTAATCATTTTTAAAGAAATATTGCTATCATCTCAAATAATTGCGACACAGGTGATTATGTAATAACTGTGACGGGTGTGTACCTGTGTGTCTTTCTCTTTCTCCTCCCGTCCTTCTTCTTCTTCCTCTGGTTGCGTTGCGTCTCCGTTGCCTTCTCCTCCTCCTTCTTCTTTTTCTTTTTCTTCTTCTTGTTGTTCTGCGTTGGTGGGGGGGAAGAAGGGCGTGTCTTTTGCGGCGGCGGTGGGGGTGAGATCGTCGTCGTCTTCGTCATCCTCCTCTGCCTCCTGCTGGTCGACTGGAGGAGGCGCGTCGCGCTGCTCCTGAGAGAGAGCCGCCGCTGACCGACACGAGACACAGGGAGACAGAGTTAGTATAGTATAGTGTAGTATAGTGTTAATATATATATATATATATGTAAATGTCCTCTTTGTTTGTTTTTTTGTTTTTGTTTCCTACAATTATTTTATTATTTCAAACGATTTCAAACATTTGGGGAAAAAAAGAAATGTTTCAAATGGGTTTGTAGATCTGTTGTTTTCACTATCTTTGAAATAGGTCTCAAGTCGTAATGAATTTTCGTACTATATAAAACCATACAAATTTGACCCAATCATTTTAGCAGATTTTCATCGTAATTAAGATATGTTAAAGATCAGCAAATACATCAAATGTTCAGTTCAAAGTGTGTTCTTTGAGAACGAAAAATATGAATGGAAAAAATCTTTTCTATTTTTTGTTTTCTTTCAAAACTCGAAATGTAACCGCAATTCTGGAATGACCCATATATACAGTATATATAATATATGTATGTAATATATATACAGTATATATAATATATGTATGTAATATATATGTTACAGTATGATTGGAGAACCAGTACGATTGAAGAATGCGCGCTCGTTTTTACCACCCACCCAGCACTAGAGGGAGCCACAAGCCAGGCTTGTGCACAAACATATATGGCCACACACACACACACACACACAGTCACACACACACAAACACACACGCGCACACGCACGCGCTCATGCTTTTTTTGGTTTATTGAAAGCAGGACTGTTTAGATACTTTTATTGTGTTCTGGCTTTTGTTTTACTTTCTCCCTGACACACACACACACACACACACACACACACACACACACAGTGATCCATGAAAAGAACTATTCTGTCCCTATCGGTTTACAAATCAAACGGCGCTGAGTCGACTAGTGGAGCGTCGGCCGGTCACCGCGGGCACTCGCGCCTGGAGGCGCGAGGGCGCGCTTCCTCGGCCTCAAGCTCCACTAAGTCGGCGCGCCGTGCGTGTGAACGCGTGTTCAGCGTTCCCCTCATAGATATTATGGTTCCCCTAGCGTAGCTTCCTGGTTGCTATGTGGGGGGGAACAACAAAAGACAGGTCTCCGTCGGCGCATCAAAGCCCCGCCTCTCCGCGCTCTCCTTCTCCTCCTCCTCGGAGGAGGAGAAGGAGAGAAGGAGAGGACGGGACGGTTTAAAACGCGAGGAGGAGGAGGAGGAGGAGGCTCCTCTTCCTCGCGAGCCTCGCGTAATAACCCCCCGCCTCGCAGCGCCGTCCTCCTCCTCCTCCTCGCGAGCCTCGCTAATAAACCCTGTCTCGAAAAGCCCCGCCTCGCCCCGAAGGAGCCCCGTGCCTAAAAACGAGCGCTCTGTCTTCAATCGTACTGGTTCTCCAAACGTACTGTGACATATATACAGTATATATAATATATGTACGGTGGCTCCTCTGGATTAGACACAGGGGAGTGGGATGGAAACGGACTCAAAGGAGAGGCGTGTGAAACAGACAGCAAGGAGTAAAATGATGCAAGACTGACAGGTGTAAGGACGAGAGACAAAAGGAGATCGAAAGAGAGAGAGAGAGCGATTGAGAGACAAACAGACAGACGGGCGGGGGGGTGTTTGGTTTTAAATCAGTCCTACGCAGAGAAACACCCACCTGCCTGGCAACTGTCTCTCTCACACACACACACACACACACACACACACACACACACACACACACACACACACACACACACACACACACACACACACACACACACACACACACACACACACACACACACACACACACACACACACACATAATTATGCATAATGTATGAATGCTGAGGCACACACACACACACACACACACACACACACACACACACACACACACACACACACACACACACACACACACACACACACACACACACACACACTTCTGACAGCCCCACAGGGGGCTGTCAGAAGCTCTGCTCCGCTTCATAAAGTCTCCTTTCTAGTCGCTGACAGAAGGAGTACACATGCAGTCTAACCTGACATCACGTCCCTTGCACAGACGTACTACAGTATCCAGCCACTCACGGTACTGTAGGTTTGAGAAATGTACCAGGCCTTTAATTCAATGGCCTTACAATCGTTACAAATACACCAACGCGTGTCGGCCAGATTGGATCGGCTAGATTATTTATAAGCAATTTATTTCTGGTCATAACTCTGGATCTGTCTTTGAATAGTACTATACTACCATAAGCAGCACTTAGAGCAGTGGTGACTCAAATTTTGTCATGCCAAGGACCCCCAAATTGGTGGTCCTTATATAATATGTAATTGGCCGCGGACCCCCATCTGAAAAGGTTTTGGGACACCACTTTGAGAACCAATGCTCCACACGTCTCCCTTCTGGCTCCCAGACTGTGGAACAAACTCCATATTCAACCCGATCTCCAGAGGAAACGTTCTCTTTGAACGTTTTTGAAGTTTTTGAAATTCCGTGAATAGACACGGAAAAACCCGAAATTCCGTGCATAGCCGCCTCGCATCTCCCCCATTGTGACTAAACCATGACGGAGGCGCGCAGTCACAGGCGAACTGTCACCCCCGTGAAGGACCACCGAGGGAGCTAAGGCGACCGAGTTGCCGTCCTGAACGGTGTGACGTTCGCCTGTGCCTACTCAGCGCCGTTTGAGTTATGTACCGATAGGCACAGAATCGTACATTTTGTTGTGGGGACTGCTTGCGACTGGTTACGCCCACCGTGGGACTCGCCGTACATATGCACGCAATTTCGGGGTTTCTAGGCGACTATCCACGGAATGAAGTGCACTGGATCCGTGCAATGTTACGGAGATCTCTGGAGATCAGGCTGCCATATTGCACTTAGAACTGCAGGTTCACTCCCAATCTTCTGCGGCAATCTGAAGACTCACCTCTTCAGACTCCACCTCCGCCCGTAGCACTTCACCTAGCCATGTCCACCATGCAGTCTGATGCAAAGGTTATTTATATTATACTGTTTAGACTGATGCTAGATTCTTGGTTTACCTATGATCCTAGATTACTGAGATTACTGTAGTGTTTGTCTCTCAAACACACTCACCGCCAAAGGGGAGAATTCTCCCCTTTTAATTTATTTTTTTTTTTTTTTTTGAATTTCTATAATGTTTCTCTAATTTTTGAGTATAACATTTTTTCGTTATTCTCAACGAATTAGGAGATATAAAAAAATGTATACAAAAAAATCCATTCATTTCAATGTTAAAAAATAAACGGACAAATAATTCACATGTTTTCTATAAAAAAAATGATTAAAAACCCTGGCAGTGGGTGAGTACATTATGAATAAACCCTGGCAGTCAATGTGTTGAGGGAGTTCCAGGGGGTCCCGAGCTAAATGATGGATAGTTAGGAACCAAATGGACCCTTCTGGGTCTGTAACTCTGAGAGTGTACAAATGGAACCTAACGGGTCCATTTGGTTCCTTTCGTGCACTCTCAGAGTTACATTCATATCGATTTTACAACATAAATTGGGGTCCCAGACATAGAAATGCCATTAAATGGGGGTCCATAGCCTAATGCATGTCAAACTGGGGGTCCTTTAACCCATTGATACCCTGGAACGCATCTGTGTCACTTTAGATGCCTGTTGGCTATCTTCAAAAATAGCAGAATATACAAGCTCATAGCGCGGCACCGAGTGCCGCGCTACGAGCTTGTATATCTGCTATTTTTGAAAAATCTCGAAAATATTATTTTTAGGATTTTTTTTCAAAAAACTGTTAGGATTTAGAAGACATTTCTAGAATCTTCTCAGGTCTTAATGGGTTAAATTAAAATGCTTCCCTGTGTTGGCTGATCTGAGTGAGCGGGGCAGGGGTGGGAGCGGGGTGGGGGGGGGCGGGGGTCGTAGGGTTTCACTCACATGTATGATTACGTCAACCTGGTGGGGCCTCTCTCCTCTCCGCCTCCTCCTCTTCGTCGTCTTCCTCCTCCCCGTCCTCCTCGTCCTCCTCTTCGTCGTCGTCGCTCTCGCCCCACGGCCGATAGGCGGGACCCGGCGGCGGCGGCGGAGGAGGAGGACCCCCCGGGGTCTGGGCGGCCGGGGTGGGCGGAGCCAGCGGAGGGGAGGAGGAGGAGGACGATGAAGACTCTGTGTTGTGCCCGGCCCGTCCCCCCCCTGTGCCGGCCACGCCTCCTGTTGTAGGAATGACACCATCAGGAGGTTTTAGTTGATGATTAATTGTCGTACAAATAATCAGTGGTGGAAAAAGAACTCAAATTCTTTACTTAAGTAAAAGTACCAATACTGCAATATAAAAAATACTCTGTTACAAAGTAAAAGTCCAGAATAAAAAATGTACTCGAGTAAAAGTACAAAAGTATTGGCATCAAAATGTACTTAAAGTACCAAAAGTAAAAAGTACTAAATATTTGAAAATAGCAGATCTACAAGCTCACAACGCGTCGCGATGCGACGCGTTGTGAGCTTGTAGATCTGCTATTTTCAAATAGCCTATGTATAAAATAGGGCTAAAGTGGTTAATGTATGTTTTATAATATCATAATGTATATCTGAAAAGTAACTAGTAACTAAAGTTTTTCAAATAATTGTAGTGGAGTAAAAGTACAACATTTGCCTCTGAGATGTAAGTGGAGTACAAGTAAAAGTATTGGAAATTGGAAATACTCAAGTAAAGTACAAATACCTCACAAATTGTACTTAAGTACACAGTACTTAAGTAAATGTACTTAGTTACTTTCCCACCACTGCAAATAATGTGTTTGGGCGTTGAACACTGGAACATATGAATTGAAAATTTCTGTTTGCCTTGTAGGCTTTGTAAACGGAAATTGCACAAGGCAGATATGACCAATAACTTTAAACATACAAAGACTAGTCCATATACCCGGCAAATGTGCTCAGCCAAACTATATGCAGACCTGTTGGGTTAAGTGCTGGGTATGCATCATAGTTCAAGTTTTGGACAGTGATTTAACCGTATTTGGTGTGTCGTGGTATGGTGTGTGTCATTTGCGGCCCGACGTGGAATCGTTGTCCACCCACAACAATGAGAAGTTGATGTTTACGCTGTGTCAGCTAAGCTACAGTGTGTGCCCTAATAAAACAACACCCTGGATTTGAACACTGCGCGCGTGTCAATCTGCGTGCTAGTGCTATGAAGATGATATCCAAAGCGCCCTCTCGCTCATAAAAAACGCTGTGTGTGTGTGTGTGTGTGAGTGGACACGGAAAACAAAAGTCTTGTGTTTAGGGTGTGAGGACACGGGCCCTAAACCAAAGTCCTTTATAAGTTTGCAGCATCAGTGTGTGTCCGCCGTCGTCTGTGTGGACGGCGTGTGTGTGCTTGTGTGTGTGTGTGTGTGTGTCGTGTGTGTGTGTGTGTGTGTGTGTGTGTGTGTGTGTGTGTGTGTGTGTGTGTGTGTGTGTGTGTGTGTGTGTGTGTAAGTCAAGTCTAGCCAGCGGCTAGACATCCTATAGCCTGCGTAGCTGTTACCATGACAGATCCCATAGCCCGAACTCCGAGCCCACTAATACACAGCCTAAATTTGGGGAAAGTAAAAAACAGGCTTCCTCACTGTCTGCATTATGCTAATGATCTATGTCTGTGTGTTCAGATCATTTGCTCAACCCACTGAGGAGGAGAATGTGGATTAGACAGACTGGCTAACGGACAGAGGTTTCCTTAATATTATAGTAGGAAATTACTGAATAATGACCGGCACCAGGCCATATATTTAATAACTGAATAACTTCAGAAAATAGCTGATCTACAAGCTCAGCTATTTTCTGTGTTTTTTGAAGAGAATAATTCATACAGATGAATGGAAACGATTCTCTTCACAATAATTGCGATTATCTCCATAATTGCGATCGGGGAGATTACTGTACGTAACCATGGTGACAGTTTGTACCTCCTCCCCCCTCCTCACGCTCCTCCCCCTCCTCCTGGGCTTCGTCCGGATTGGTCGATTTCTGCTCGGCCCCTCGCGCCTCCAGCGCCTCGATCTCCAGCATGCGTCTCTCCAGCAGCTCCGCCTGACGCTTCTGCTTCTTCTTCAGCTTCTTCTTCTTGTTCTTGGAGATCTTCCCCACCTGGAGAGAGAGAGAGAGAGAGAGATGAGAGAGAAGAGAGAGTGAGAGTGAGAGTGAGAGAGAGAGAGAGAGAGAGACAGAGAGAGAGACA
>NC_137610.1:56014159-56029159 GCF_963280865.1 Gymnoscopelus braueri
GCCAGCGCTATTGTTGACAACATGCATCAGAGCCACTTGTCTGAAGCTCAATAGCTTTTCCTATACAAACAAACCGAGGCCATGGTGTGTATGCAGTGCAGTGAGTGGGATGGGATGCGGGGGCCTCCCGGGGTCCGGCCAAACCACTCTAAACATGTAACTGGATTGACTGATGCTGTAATTCCCCACGGGGTAGACGCCCATGGACGCTGCTGGACCGCATGCTACGCTACACTGACTCCACTCTACAGAGTCAGAGTGCACATCACTCTGATGCTACGCTACATGCTACGCTACATGCTACGCTACACTGACTCCACTCTACAGAGTCAGAGTGCACATCACTCTGATGCTACGCTACATGCTACGCTACACTGACTCCACTCTACAGAGTCAGAGTGCACATCACTCTGATGCTACGCTACATGCTACGCTACATGCTACGCTACACTGACTCCACTCTACAGAGTCAGAGTGCACATCACTCTGATGCTACGCTACATGCTACGCTACACTGACTCCACTCTACAGAGTCAGAGTACACATCACTCTGATGCTACGCTACATGCTACGCTACATGCTACGCTACACTGACTCCACTCTACAGAGTCAGAGTGCACATCACTCTGATGCTACGCTACATGCTACGCTACATGCTACGCTACACTGACTCCACTCTACAGAGTCAGAGTGCACATCACTCATGACGTCTGATTTAGACTTGGATTAGGCACCGAAAATGGCTGATTTATAAGCTCGAAATGGGCTCCTTTCTGAGCATGATAACGGCGCACGACTAAGTATGAATCACCCTTTAACGTGTGATGTAGATTATATATGTTCCGGCGGAAACGATAAAGGCGGAGGAGTAAGTGGCGCATATTCTAAACTGGTTAAACACACACACAGCGTTGCATCATCCATACAGCGGATCTCCATCCATCTGTGAACGCATGGAAGACTCGTTACATAGAGACACTTGACTTTGAATAGAATTTGCATCGGATCATAAGGGAGGAAGGCGGGGACGGATGCACATGCACGCATGTACTGTACACACACACACACACACACACACACACACACACACACACACACACACACACACACACACACACACACACACACACACACACACACACACACACACACACACACACACACACACACACACACACACACACACACACACACAGAGCCTGCCCTGGAGGCAGTTCAAGCTAGCTGAAATGGCTGCATACTGCACAGCCTTCAGGAGCCGATACAGAGGCCTGATTCCATGCTGTTGACAGAAAGATCTTCTCACGTACGTACGCACACACACACACACACCATCAGTGTACTGCATGTACCTTGCACTACAATGAAACCATAAGGCCCGTAGAGTACAGTATGTGTACCGTGGTCCCCTGTGTTCTGAAATAATAATAGCATCTCAGCAGCGTTCCCACATGCAGGCCCGCTGGGTACATTCCTCTCTAAACTACATATTGTGTAAGGTACTGTGCAGTGTGTGCTCCCTCTCCACTAACAGCAGCAGCAGCACAGCAGCCATACATTACATACATTCTCTCATGGAATGTATATACATTCCACTGACGTCAGCGAGCCACAAAGCCTGGCATTGTGCGAGGTCACATCCGCCCGCGGTGCTTTACGCTGGTACAGGCACATGCTTCGTTATCTCACAGACTCGCTCTAAAATCATCACCGTCGCGCACAAACCTCGTATATCCATGTTTTTGGTCTCCCCTACCTCTCTTCTATTCCCACAAAAATACCCCAGTTTGAGCACTCAGGCTTTCACAGCATATCTGGGGTTTTATGAAAATTGGTCTCAAAACAGGCCAAACTGATTTAGCCCCGAAAGTGACGTCACTAACGGTACAAACCCTCCCGTTTTTCAGTTCCAACTTAGATTATTTTATTTTTTTTACTTTTTCCACTCAGAACCAGGAGATAACATGCATACAAACTGGCTCAATAGCGCCACGTGCCAAATCAGGACAATGTGGTTTTGCAGGTGAAAGTGCTTTATAAGCCAGAGAGAAGTTAGTTGGAATGAGTATATCTGAGGCTTGATTTAGGCTCAAACCTTTTGAAAAACGTTTGAGGGACATAAACAATATGATATTAAATATATATATATATTTTTTTAAATTCATGGTGTAGATCCTTTAAGGTTTTTATCGTAAATTGATGGCCTACTTCGCCGGTGTCACGCAAAAGTAGCAAAACGTAGTATTATCTATGAGCTCATGGTGTTTGGCATCGCGCCATGCTTTGAGCTTGTAAAGCTGATATTTGTGAAAGTGAAAGAAGTTAAGTGTGTCTATGGTTAAATGATACATATTGAACCATCAGTTTTGTACATACAAGATTTCCACCTGACAGCAACGATATGAACCAACGAACATCTTTGCATACATGATGCGGCCACACACACACACACACACACACACACACACACACACACACACACACACACACACACACACACACACACAGACACACACACACACACACACACACACACACACACACACACACACACACACACACACACACACACACACCATGTACTGTATCGTCCATACAGACGTACCCTATAGATCAGAGCTATAATAAGCCCATGCATCGTCCATACAGACGTACCTATAGATCAGAGCTATAAGCCCATGTATCGTCCATACAGATGTACCCTATAGATCAGAGCTATAAGCCCATGCATCGTCCATACAGATGTACCCTATAGATCAGAGCTATAAGCCCATGCATCGTCCATACAGATGTACCTATAGATCAGAGCTATAAGCCCATGTATCGTCCATACAGACGTACCCTATAGATCAGAGCTATAAGCCCATGCATCATCCATGCAGACGTACCCTATAGATCAGAGCTATAAGCCCATGCATCGTCCATACAGACGTACCCTATAGATCAGAGCTATAAGCCCATGCATCGTCCATACAGACGTACCCTATAGATCAGAGCTATAAGCCCATGCATCGTCCATACAGACGTACCCTATAGATCAGAGCTATAAGCCCATGCATCGTCCATACAGACGTACCCTATAGATCAGAGCTATAAGCCCATGCATCGTCCATACAGACGTACCCTATAGATCAGAGCTATAAGCCCATGCATCGTCCATACAGACGTACCCTATAGATCAGAGCTATAAGCCCATGCATCGTCCATACAGACGTACCCTATAGATCAGAGCTATAAGCCCATGCATCGTCCATACAGACGTACCCTATAGATCAGAGCTATAAGCCCATGCATCGTCCATACAGACGTACCCTATAGATCAGAGCTATAAGCCCATGCATCGTCCATACAGACGTACCCTATAGATCAGAGCTATAAGCCCATGCATCGTCCACTCCATACAGCCTATAGATCAGAGCTGGGATGTCTCAACACAGACCAGCAGTCAACTATAGCTTTCCCTCTTAAACCACTTAAATGCCTATTTTATACTTAAGCTATTCAAAATGTGGCAGATCTACAAGCTCACAGTGCGTTGTGAGCTAATAGTGAGCAATTTTTTTTGTGTGGGGCACGGTGGCGCAGTCGGTAGCGGTGAAAAGAAGCGGCTTGCTAGCTCTCATGCATTGAAGGAGGCATGAGCTCGGCTCTAGGCTCTCCCTAGGCTGGCAGAGGGAGTGTAGCGCCCAGGATTACGTAGGCAATTGACACTGGGTGAAAAAATGGGTTACAAAAATCGTGGGATAAAAAATAAATAAATAAAAAGAAATAGTGAGCACATTTTTGAAGATGAAAAATGTTGAACATTAGGGTTAATATAGTTAAGAGGAATTGCAGCCCTCGTTTTGTATTATTATTATTAGATTTTTAGTATACAAATAAACAAGAGTAAAAAATCCTTTTGGTTTGGTTCTTTTGCAATAATAAACAGTAATAAATAAATAAATATAGGGTAGGGGGAAAAAGAAGTAGAAAAGAAGAATAACAGTGATTAATAACACTAGAGTTGGGGCCGCTGTGTTCACATCTATATCTCTGGCACAGAATATGTTCAAACAGGGATGAGCTACCAATACAGATCAATTTGGGATATTGATATGGAAATACATATCGTCTTTGGTCGGATGGAAACCAAACCGTCCAAAACTGTTACTTTTCAGGATCCAAATTCAAAAATAGCAAAAGCAGCAGATCTCAAAACGCGCTGCGCTTCACTTCAAGCTTGTAGATCTGCTACTTCTGATGCTTTTGTGTGACGCTGGCTGTAGTATGATCAAGGGCATTACTTTACCAACCACTGCCTTAGGGTTAAGATCTGAGGGAGTGTTGTGAGGAGACGAGAAAACTCACATGTGTTTTTCTAGGAGATGTGTTTCACTTCGCCCACATGGTGAAGCCACAGTGATTAAGTGAGGTGTGAATTAATTGCTTTTCCATGTTGCTAATTATTAGCACGGCTCCTGTGGCCCGCATGCAGCTCCCATGGGACTTCATTTGCCTCTCTAGCCTAGCAGGTCTACCGCTGGCTATAGCTAGTAATAAAGGCTGATTTATATACATAGTTGCGTACCAGTGTCGTGCTCCAGAAATAGCCGATCTACAAGCTGACAATGCGTCACATCGCAACACACTGTGAGGTTGTATATTTTGGGTATAGATCAGGCATAAGCCTTTTGAAAGCTAGCGTAGCCGTATGAAGCTAGCGTAGCCGTATGAGTTTTCAGATACAGGCTCGAAATCCTAGCCATTAATCACCGCCAATCAAAGTCGCGGCTGCTGATCAAATATCTAAATATAACTTTGCCTCAGAATTAGCATGGATAGAATATAGATGTGTTGGATTTTTTTTAAATCAAGAAACTTTCTTATTACATCAACATGTATAATAGTCAGGGGATATTAGCAGAAAGATTTCCAATCTTGGAATACATTCCTTACCAAAAAAAATCTTCACCAATGTGTTTGTAAAGGTGTCTAGTAACACATCTCACAAAGACTGAAATTCAGTTTCCCTAGGAGAATTTTTGACAGCTGCTGAAAGTTGGGGTACCCACCATTTCCCTGCATTTCCATGCAGGGCAAAAAAAAAATCAAATTTTAATTCTGTTGTAAGTAGCATGTGAGGGGTCAAACTAGGGTGTTTTTATGATTCTGAATCCATTGCAAGCATTTGTTTTGCACCAAAAAACACTCCTTGGGCTAAAAACGGCCATAGCCATCCTTGTCCAGGTATACTTTTTGTGTAAAAAGCCAATTGAGATTGGGCTGTTTTTAGCCCAAGGAGTGGTTTTGGTGCAAAACTAATGCTTGCAATGGATTCAAAATCATAAAAACACCCTAGTTTGACCCCTCACATGCTACTTAAAACAGAATTTAAATTTGATATTTTTTGCCCTGCATGGAAATGCAGGGAAATGGTGGGTACCCCAACTTTCAGCAGCTGTCAAAAATTCTCCTAGGGAAACTGAATTTCAGTCTTTGTGAGATGTGTTACTAGACACCTTTACAAACACATTGGTGAAGATTTTTTTTGGTAAGGAATTTATTCCAAGATTGGAAATCTTTCTGCTAATATCCCCTGACTATAAGACGGTACGAACCTTGGGGTTCACCTCCCGAGTCTGTGTTGCAGCAACAAGACAAAATAGCAAGCTAAGTTGGAGCTGATTTGGCATGTTTTGTTCGTCTAGTCTCCGGAACTGGCACTCTCTCCGCCAAAGTGGTCCAATTTGTAGCTATACTTCCCTAATTCACTGAATTGCTAAATTAGTCCCTAAGTGACTAAATAACGAAGGTCTCGATTTGATTCAATTAACCGAATCTTTATTTAGCACCCTTCACATTGAGGGATCAAATGACTGAGCCGCGCAAAACATCTTGAACCGGCTGAGAGCAGCGAGCCACGACAAAATAACAAGCGTGACACCGAGAAACATAACAACATGAAAACGTTAGGAAGGGCATGACTTGCATCTCGAGATTGATACCAGCACCGAGATAAAAAAGGGAACGACTGGAACACTGAAGCTGAAACGATGCACACGTACGCATCTTATCTGGTCATATCCTGACTGAGTCTTCATTTAACTCTGTGAGTGAAAAAAATGGACCGGAAGAGGCCCATTTTGTTCATGAGTTAAATGAACACTTTTAAACATAAACAAGATATCTTCCTAGTAGAGGTGCAACAGTTAATCAAACTAATAGATGTGATCGATTATAAACAATAATAAATTTTATATAAAGAAAAAGAAGAAAGATAGCAGATCTAACATATCACCATTTTTGTGCACCATTGTACGCCGAAATATAAAATAAAATAGGGCTTAAAGGGCAAGACCACTTTGGTAGATGTTTGGGTTGTGTAGTTACCTTGCCATGATGTAACTCCAAAGGTGGACAAGAAATCAAAAATAATTGCTCCATTGATTAGAAATTGATAATTCAAAATTTGCTCCTCATTGACTTACATTGTACGGTAAAACAGCTCTCAAAGTCACACTTTAAGCACGTAAACGAACACGAACAAAGCTGATTCAGACAATATAGAACATCACCAAACCCAGTACTGTTTTTTTTTAATAAAAATATTAACTTCCTGCTGATTTTACTATTTGAAGATCCGGATCCACGAATCCAGTCCAGGTTTTCTTCTTAATAAAATAGCAAAATCAACAGGAAGTTAACATTTTTATTAAAGAAAAAAACAGTACTGGGTTTGGTGATGCTCTATATTGTCTGAATCAACTTTGTTTGTGTTCATTTATGTGCTAAAAGAGTGACTTTGAGAGCTGTTTTACCGTACAATGTAAGTCAATGAGGAGCATATTTTGAATTATCAATTTCTAATCAATGGAGCAATTATTTTTGATTTCTTGTCCACCTTTGGGGTTACATCATGGCAAGGTAACTACACAACCCAAACCTCTACCAAAGTGGTCTTGCCCTTTGGTAAATAAAACTGATTTAGTTGAATATAAAAAAATCTATTAGGATTTGTTTTTGTATTGATCTGTTGATATATTAAATATGTTGTACATATACAGACCACGCTTCTTGATTATCTAATTAATAATATAAAGGAATGGATAGAACAATCACTAAGACATTAATCATTACTTGCAGCCCTATACTCTCCAGCTTCAACCTCTCCCTCTCCAACCCTCTCCACCACTGGTTCTCAACGTGGGCTCCAGGGACCCTCAGGGGTCCTTTGAGGAATCTTACAGGTGTGTAACTCTGAGAGTGTTCAGAATGGGTTCCATTCTGGTCACTCTCAGAGTTATGGCGTTCCTTGAAATTAAGGCCCCCTTAACACGACAATGGTCTCAAAATAAAGTATCAGATGTGCCGTCCGTTTAGACAGGAACAGCGTTTTCGGGGCTTGAATCCGCAACTAAGTGAAACCTCCTTCCAGAGTGGAAAACGTTGACAACGCTCCGCGTCCCGTCTCCATGTAAACGGAGCAAAACGTGGTGTCGTTGCCAGATGTTGCGAGAGAAATAAGCAGAGCCAGTTCTATGAAAACAAGCCCTAAAGCCCTGTATAGGTTTAAACATTCGCACTTTAAACCTATACAGTACTGTACATCTACAAGCTCACAGTGAGCTTGTAGATCGGCTACTTTTCACCATATATATTTATTAATTCAGATGGGGGTCTGCGAAGAAATACAATCATTTGACATGCACATGTTTGAGGACTGTTTAAACAATGATAAACATCTAAAATCAAAAAAATAACCACACTTTAAAAACAAGCCCAAAAAAACGCAACACTCAACAACCAATATTTACAAGCAACTTTACAGGAAACACAAGCCCAAAGTCGCTTATAATAAGCGGACATGGCAACCCACAGATCAGCTGTGTACCCTACAGCGTTTTCAATCAGTGGTTAAGGATAAGGATAAGGATAAGGATAAGGATAAGGATAAGGATGGTACAGTGCGTCACCGTCTAAAGACAACATAAAAAGTGAGAACGCAACGACGCTTTGACGTTTTCACCAGAGAGCGTCGTGGTCTAAAACGTGGCCCTAAAACTCTCTCTCTTTGGTGTGTGTGGCGTCTCTCCTCTCTCTACCTGTGCCGGAGGGCCCTGTGGCGCACTCTGAGCGCGCTCAGAGCCAGGCTCCATCTCTTCTTAGTGGGCCGAGCTGGTGGGCTGTAGTCCATATGGAACAGGACCGGGACTGAGGGACGGATGGATGGATGAATAAAAGACAGGACAGACCCAGCTTCCTCCTCTCTCTCTCTCTCTCTCTCTCTCTCTCTCTCTCTCTCTCTCTCTCTCTCTCTCTGCAGCAGACTGTCTGAATACTGTGTGTGTGTGTGAGTGTGGGGGGGGGGGGGGGGGGGGCAACAGGGGCCCTGCCTAGAATTCCACCCTTGGTCACATGATGGAGCCCTGACACCCAGCTGCTAATGGCTCTTCTCAACGCCCCATTGGAGAGGGTGCACCCTACTGTGTGTGTGTGTGTGTGTGTGTGTGTGTGCGTGTGCGTGTGCGTGTGCGTGTGCGTGTGCGTGTGCGTGCGTGCGTGTGTGCGTGTGCGTGCGTGTGTGTGTGTGTACATGCATACAATTACTACTTAGTCATTAAGCACAGTGGTTTTCAGAGCGGGGGCCTCCACAGGGGCTGGAAACATCATTAAAGAATAATAATAATAAAAAATGATGCGTTGTGAGCTCGTAGAGCAGCTATTTTTTGCTATTTTCTGGTTCACAGCCAGAGCATATAGCTGGTTGGGGGTCCTCGACATAAGGAAAGGTCTGATTTAGCAGATGCTCTTATCCAGAGCGACTTACTACATGCAAGAAGGGAGTAAGCACTGATCATTTGGAACCAAGTGGACCCTTACAGGTCTGTAACTCTGAGTGTGTGCAAATTGAACTGCATTTGTTCACACTCAGAGTTACATAAAGACTGAGGATTTTACAGCGTAGATTGGGGTCCGAGAGATAGAAAATATGGTATCAAATGGGGGTCTGTGGCCTAATGCATAACAAATTGGGGGTCCCTGAAATAATAAGGTTTGAGAATCACTGACCTAGTGCCTAGTCAACCACAGAGAGGGATGGGAACCGACCACCAGTGGTGGAAAGTAACTAAGTACATTTACTTAACTCTCTCACTGCCAGAACCAGAAATCCCGAGTTTTTACTTAATGTTGTTTTATAGACCGTCACGGTCTAATCTTGAATCCGGAAGGAGCAGTAAAACTGTAGCACAAACGGATACGGAAATAATGTATTTAACGTCATTCCGTTCCCGTCGACTCCACGTTTGTCGTTTTTTTTCTTTCGCCTGTATCTCTGTTTCCGAGGAGACGCGTGTTTCCAACGGCCTGTAGCGAAGGGGACACTTGCTCCGGATGCAATGTTTTGCATCCGGAGCTTATAGTCAGAGACTCCTGCTCCGGAAACACACAGTGAATCCATCGATAAATATGGATCTAAACTTTTATGACAACTTTAAAACTACTAAAAACACGAAAATCGCTCGAAAATCGCTTGGCACTGGGTGAGTACATTATAAAAAATACTCTGGCAGTCAAAGAGTTAAGTACTGTACTTAAGTACATTGTTTAGGTATTTGTACTTTACTTGAGTATTTACAATTTCTAATACTTTTACTTCTACTCCACTACATTTCAGAGGCAAATATTGTACTTTTACTCCACTACAATTATTTGAAAACTTTAGTTACTAGTTACTTTTCAAATATAAATGATATAATGAAACATACATTAACCACTTCAGCCCTGTTTTATACCTAGGCTGTTTGAAAATAGCCTAGGAATATCGCGACGCGTTGTGAGCTTGTAGATCTGCTATTTTCAAATATTTAGTACTTTTATCGATGCTGGCACGTTTTACTGACAGTCGCTCACTGCAAAACAATGACATCCTGCATCTATACGGCTGAAAAGGAGAAGATACGGTAAGCATTGTAAATTATTTTAATATATGTTATTAGGCAGACATGGCCCATGCCTTTTTTTCTACCATTTCTACACTGTGTTCATTAATAACAGTCTTTAGTCCACACTTTAAATTGATCTAGTATCAATAAGGGAATCAATAAAGAATTCAACCGATAAACTGAATCTCTAATGGCGTTGGTATCAATACAATGTGATCAATTCATTTACCAACCAACCAACAGGCTAAACGGTTGAGTAAATACAGTGCCAGGAAAACAAATAAGTGATACAAAGTAACTAGTTTAACCACTTTCAACCACTATATGTGTCATTATAGGCATTTTTCTTTATTTTTTAAAGTACTATAAAAGTATAAAATAGGGCTTAAGTGATTGTATACTTAACATCTGTGTAACAACTACTGCAACTAAATAGCAGTGGTGGAAAAAGTACTCAAATGTTTTACGTAAGTAAAAGTATCAATACTGCAATGTAGAAATACTCTGTTACAAGTAAAAGTCTGGAATTAAAAATACAAAAAGTACAAAAGTAATGGTATCAAAATGTACTTATAGTACCAGAAGTAAAAGTACTCATTATGCAGAATGTCCCATTTCACAAGTTTTCAAATGTATAAAAATCTTTTGAAAATAGCAGATCTACAAGCTCACAATGCGTCGCATCGCAACACGTTGTGAGCTCGGCTATTTTCAAATGGCCAAAATGTATATAGGGCTAAAGTCAGCACATGACACACTAATACATAATGTAAACAAATGCACTTTCAAACACATAAACACAATACTTCACATGTACTGCAGATCAATAATGCAACACACACACACACACACACACACACACACACACACACACACACACACACACACACACACACACACACACACACACACACACACACACACACACACACACGCACACACGCACACACACACACACACACACACACACACACACACACACACACACACACACACACACACACAGTGCTGTGGTTTAATATTACTGTTAAGACTTAGAAAGACTTGAAGACATGAATGGATACACTTGATTGACCTTGTGTTGACTAGCCAAGCATCTCTTCAATTTAGACGTCATGAGCCCAAAGCTAAATAAAGCCCCCCACACACACACAGCAACCCTGGTACACTCATGTGTATAAGGAATAAACAGGCTGGATAATAAAATGGATCGTTATATGTAAAACCAGGCCGATGGCGGATTTTTGCCTCCAATGTCGATCATGAGTTTGGAGAGTGCTAGACGAGTTTTTAACAAAGTTTCTATTTGATAACATCATGTTACTGATAAGCAAACAATTAGTGTAAATAAAAATGAGCACAAATAGCTTTTTGGCAACATAATGTTTAAGTATTTAAACCAAAATATAAAGGTAACTTTTAACATTATACTGTGCAGTGAACAAGTGAGAAAAGTAGGCTAAATATAACATACACATTATTTATCCTCTTAGGCCCTATTCAAAAATGATCAAAACTTGTGACACACGGGCTGCATAATTTGCAATAGACTGGTGGTGTTTCAGCATCATTTTTGTACTGAATTAACTTCCGGTCTTTACACACCAGGGGAGAGATGAATTGATCATATGAAAATCGCCGGTGAGTAATTTGCAATTTGCAAAACTATGCCGTACTTGTATAGCTGATGCCTCATTCATACAGGTTGATGCCTTTATGTGCGGTTCTGAATAAACATTGTAATGTAATATTCACGTTCTGTGTAGATGTACTCACAAACAACATTTTAAAAATCACACCCAGTGTGAAGTGGGCGGTGTGGTCATCACAGTGGTCATCATAGTGATGGAGGCTCGCTTCCAAAAAAAATTAGATTTTTGGAAGTGCATAATCCTATTTATAGGTTATTAATGTCATCATGTGTCTCGCTAGCCAATCACAGTGCTGAATAGAGTCAGCCAATAGAGTCAGCCAATCACAGTACAGGAAAGTGGGCCAAGTGGGCCAATCACAGTGCAGGAAACTAATACTAATGAGGTGTCCCAACCCCACTTATAGGGGCGGCTACACCGCCCAAAAATATTCATGTTCTGGTGAACTGATTGCACAAAAAAAAAAACACACCCACAGTGCATAAGAACCTTTCCACTAATAATAATCACTAATAAAGCCCTCTCTCTCTTCACAGCAGAGCAGAGAGGGGGCTCTGTCAGGGGTGGTGATGCAATGTGACTCCATGCAGTTCTGTGTGAAGTGTGTCTGTGTTCATGATCAAAGGTTCTGATCTGCCGGAGTGATGCAGGCATCTCTACCATCTTTTACATGCCTGGGCGGGAGCAGGCTATCAAAAAAAACTCAGCCAGTCAGTCAGTCAGTCAGTCTGTGTGTGTGCGTGTGTGTGTGTGTGCGTGTGTGTGTGCCTGCTCGTGCGTGCGTGCATGGTGCTATGGGCCAGCAGGGGGTACTGTAGGTTTGTGGGGGACAGGAAAGCAGAACGGAATGAATGCCCCCCATGGGACCCTACAGCCAAGCCACCTGAGAGAGAGCAGGGCAAACTCAGATCAATGCGCACGCACGCACGCACGCACGCACGCACGCACGCACGCACGCACGCACGCACGCACGCACGCACACACACACACACACACACACACACACACACACACACACACACACACACACACACACACACACACACACACACACACACACACACACACACACACACACACACACACACACACACACACACACACACACACACGTACACACGCACACACAAACAAACACACGCAGATACAGAGCTATACAAACATTCACATGCTCCGCTACACACACATAAACACAAACAGGCCATTATAATTGCGTTGCTTCAGTGCCTGAGCATCAGTACAGATTAGGCCTCTGGTGGGCAGACTGGCTCCAGAGCAGAGAGATAATCTCCTTCCATGGATGTATCCCTCCTTCCTTCCTTCCTTCCTTTTTTATCTCAGACCAGTGGGTTCTCAAGCTTTGTTCTGGATCAGGGCCCACTTGAAGATCTGGAAAAGGGTTTGCGGCCCACCCATCTGACCACTTAACCCATTAAGACCTGGAACGCATCTGTGTCATTTTTTGATTTGAGCTAAAAAGCATTATTTTACACTTTGGCTATTCAAAAATAGCAGATCTACAAGCTCATAGCGCGGCACCGAGTGCCGTGCTATGAGCTTGTAGATCTGCTATTTTTGAAAAATCAAGAACATTTTGTGCAAATCTTTGAATATATATATTTTTAAAGCGAACATTTGTAACTCAGATCTTTGCTTCTGGGGGGTCCCTGGAACAACATATTTTGAGATGGGGGTCGGCGGCCAAATGCATATAATTCTGGGGGGTCCTTGACATGAAAAGGTTTGAGCACCACTGATATAGAAACATATGTTTTTTTTTCAGAAAACTGTTGGGAATTAGAAAACATTTTGTAGAATCTTAAAACTGCAGCCGAGTGGCTGCAGTTTTAACTCATTGACTGCTATTGACTGCCAGTATTAAGTGGTCAGATGGGTGGGCGTTTTCAGAGCATGTTTTATCGATTCATGATCAATCGATTGTGTTCCAGCTTGGATCAATAGAACTAAGTCTAACTTAGCATCACAAAGAAGGTTTTCCTCTGTAAATATACCTTACTACGGAGTTTCATACCAATATGCATTCTGTATTGTATTGTATGTATTATGTATCAGTGATGAATTGAGTACGATGGAAACAAGCCCCTATAGGACTTTTTGTGTTATCCTTTTAGTGTGACCTGCTAATAAAGAATTCAATTAATCAAAACGTGGATTAGTAAAATTATTTTCCAGACATATAACCGAAATTACACAAATACAGTATTTTCTTCTCTTTAATTTTTTATTTTTACAATACTGTGTTTTCTCTTATCCTCTTTTCAATACAGTAGCAAATCACTGAAAACTATTTTTTTTAATCAATTCTCTTCTCTTTTTTTACGCGCCCTGTTTTCATCTCGATAAATGTTGTATTAAATTGATTTCAATTGTCACCTGTTTGAATCGATTTACAATAAACTGTTACATGCCTACATGTATGGGTTAGAACAATGTTTTTAATGATCTATTTACATCTATCTAATCCAGTCTCCTTTGGATCTCTCCCGTGATTTCTGAGGCTACATCAGCCCCTGATTTGAACTCCTTCACTCACGTCTCTCTCCATCATACATGTCTCTCTATCCTCCACCATGGTCCTGTCTCTCCATCATACATGTCTCTCTATCCTCCACCATGGTCCTGTCTCTCCATCATACATGTCTCTCTATCCTCCACCATGGTCCTGTCTCCACTTCTGTCTTATTCAGGCTGTCTCTCTCTCTCTCTCTCTCTCTCTCTCTCTCTCTCTCTCTCTCTCTCTCTGTCTCCTCCTTGGGGACTCCCCTGTCCGGCGGTCATTCCTTCCTTGTGCCACATTCCTTCACTCCTCCTCTCCTCCATAAATCTATGTTTCCTTTGCCCCCCACCCCCCCCCCCCCCCCCTCTCTCTCTCTCTCTTTCTCATCTCTTTCTTCCGGGCCTTGATCCTCTATTCCCTCGTGTCTGTCCAGTCCGTCCGACACCATGTCACGCCCCGTCACGGCTGAGAAACCCAGCCAACTAACAGACCAGATGAAAGGCTCACACTGTGATGGCAGACGTGGAATGGGAAACTCAAAGACCGTTTAAGAAAGTTTAGGTTTGAGTTTAGAAGTTTGTTTTTATTTGTATTCAACCAGCTCTTGTCACAGTTTGAGGAAAAAGTGTCTAAGTTAGACTTTCAGCTTAATGTACCTTTAACGCATTAAGACCTTTTTTTTTAGCTAAAAAGCATTATTTTACACTTTGGCTATTCAAAAATCTAAATCTAAAATAGCAGATATACAAGCTCATAGCGCGGCACCGAGTGCCGCGCTATGAGCTTGTATATCTGCTATTTTAGAAAATATGTGAAAATGTGTGCAAATCTTTGAATATACATTCTTTTAAAGCGAACATTGTGACTCAAATCTTTGCTTCTGGGGGTCCCTGGAGCTAAACAT
>NC_137610.1:56036659-56044159 GCF_963280865.1 Gymnoscopelus braueri
CATTTTTTACGTTAAATGAATTATTTCCGAGGACTTGTTTGATGGCCTTCCTGCCCTGGCATTTAGACCTTCCTGCCCTGAAAACACAGTAGCACACCAAAGGCCAAGTGGCCTTGCTCCTAAAGTGAGGAAATTCCAGGCCTGCCAACTGTGACGGCTGTGGAACAACACCAGCCTCTGTGGTCATGTTTTGGCTCTGTCCAAAATGAACAGATTAACAGATCCTCTTTCTGCCATAATGGCAATATTTAGCACAGATACTGTGGGATCTCTGTCTCGACCCATGTGGCTCAAACATGCTAGCTTTTGTTAGGAGATAGATATACTGCTCTATGGAAAGGAAGCTTGCCACTAACTTATGGATCTATGAATCTTTTATGCAACATCTCACTACAGAACAAAAGGTTGTTAAAGTTTCCTCTTCTACCCAGGATTTCAACCCGGTTTCCTGCGCAAGTGCTGAATTTTTTACCATTGAGCAAATATAGCCTGCCTGCTTGCTCAGGGGATAAATTAAAAATTTGTGTCAGATCCTGTGTCTAGGTGAGACATGACCTTTGACATGATCTAAATGTCTCAATAGAAGAGCAGGGAGACCAAATACAACCACCCCAATAGTATAAGTTATATTGTATTAACATACTCTACCATACAGATTGGACAAAATTAAAACGTATTATTATAATTTTTTTACATAGTGCCGTTTTAAGCTACAAAAAGCTGTGCCCTCAACTTCTACACCATTTGGCAAAAATGGACGACTCAGACGATTCATTATAATCCCCCCTTTATTTGATTTATTAAATTTGATCTTAGCAGCCCTTTCCTTTTTGACCCTTTCTTACCTCATGTGTTACTACTTACTTACCATTGATTGATCTTGTGTTTTGATATGTCATCATTTATATTTAGAATGGTGCAATAGGTTAGAGTTATACCTGTGGATATGCTGTAATATCATATTTCAAAGTGTATTCTGTATGGGAAAACAAACAATGAATACAGATTAGTGTTTGTTTCTACATGCATAATGCAGGTCGTCTGTCAGGTGAAAACCTGTCCAAAACTCTTACTTTTCAGGATGCAAATTCAACAAAAGCATCAAAAGCAGCAGATCTACAAGCTCGAAACACGTCGCTTCGCGCCGCGTTTCTAGCTTGTAGATCTGCTGCTTGTGATGCTTTTGTGTGACGCTGTAGTGTGATCCGAGTAGGGCTTTAAATTACGGAAAAACACAAAAAGGTAAAATGTGGAGATCAGAGGTTTCTGCCCGACAACAACGAGGTATAATGTGGTGCATGGTTCACCTCACTCCACATACATTCTCCTAACGAGCCTTACATACGGGTGCTGGTGCCCCCCGCTCACACTGAGCCCCCCCGCTCACACTGAGCCCCCCCGCTGCTTGACAGGACACACTTAAGACACGCTTTCAGCTGTGACATCAAACGTACGTTTTACCAACCTCTCTCTCTCTCTAGCAGTATCTCATTAAAACATTCAATCAGGGAAAACATCTACAAATGTCTTCTAACAGTTTTCTGAAAAAAACGTATGTTTCTATATCAGTGGTTCTCAAACTCTTTCAGGTCAAGGACCCCCAAAATTATATGGATTTGGGCGCGGACCCCCATCTGAAAATATTGAGTTCCAGGGACCCCCAGAAGCAGAGATTTGAGTCAAAAATGTTCCCTTTAAACAATATATATTCAAAGATTTTCAAAATGTTTCCAAGATTTTTCAAAAATAGCAGATATACAAGCTCATAGCGCGGCACTCGGTGCCACATTATGAGCTTGTATATCTGCTATTTTTGAAAAATCGTGAAAATGCGTGAAAATCTTTGAATATATATTGTTTAAAGCAAACATTGTTAATCTTTGCTTCTGGGGGTCCCTGGAACCAAATAAATATCGTTTTGGGGGTCCTTGTCATGAAACAATTTGAGCACCACTGATATAGAAACATACGTTGTTTCAGAAAACTGTTGGGATTTAGAAGACATTTGTAGAATCGGCTTCAGGTCTTAATGGGTTAATGGGTTAAAAACCACTTGAACCCCATATATACTTTGTTTACAGGAGTCCCCCCGGGGGGGGGGGGGGTCTATACTGTGGCCTCCCCCTCTTTTTCCTCCTCTAAACCAAATACAAAATAGCCACCTTTGGTTCGGCCCCAGAACAGGGTTCAAAGGGTTAAGTGTACAACCAGCGTCTCTTTCTGCATGAAGGTACATCAGCGTGTTCTGAGGTAATGCTATCCAGTTAACCTCTGACCCTGTTTGTTTGTTCAGGTACAGTATGTTCAGTATACAACCTGTAATCAAGCCCCGAGCAACACAAGAACCTGCGAAGAGACAGTGTTAAGATCTGTCCTAAAATTACACCCCCAGTTACAACCACCAAAATGAGCTTAAAATTAGATTACTACTGTGCATCGCTTATGACACACGCAGTCACGCACACACACGCACTCGTGCACGCACATGCGAGCACATGCGCGCGCACACGCACGCACGCACGCACATGCGAGCACACGCACGCACGCACACACACACACACACACACACACACACACACACACACACACACACACACACACATGCACTCCATCGATCACTGCTGTGCTCAGTTGCCAAGTTACATACACAATAAGGATCCTCTTCCAAATCTCCATCTTTCAAGAGAAACATGTCACAGTGTGCTCCTCTCCCTTCATCCCTCCATCCATCCATCCCTCCCTTGCTCCATTCCGTTTCATAATACGGTTTATAGTGCTGATAGTGACAATCGACAAGTGAGTTCTACTTTGCACTGCTCCAGAACAGTTACTATGTGCGTGTGTGCATGTGTGCATGTGTGTGTGTGTGTGTGTGTGTGTGTGTGTGTGTGTGTGTGCGTGCGCGTGCGCGCGTGTGTGTCCAGATGGTCCTATATGGACTGGAAGGTGCAAAACACAGGCTCAGTATTGACAATGTTTCCAAAAACCCAAATATAAAATATAAAGTGCCAAAATGTCGTTTTAGCTGGGAAATCCACAGCCAACAGATAGAGATGAACTACAGTGTGTTCTCCATAACACACTATATAGCTCGTTAGCATCGTAAACGTGGTACATTGCAGCTAGCAAACACCAAAGATAGCGATAGCACACGCACATCGGTCTTTGCCAAGGCTTTGCCAGTCTTTGCCAAAACATACTGTACATACATACATACATACATACATACATACATACATACATACATACATACATACATACATACATACATACATACATACATACATACATACATACATACATACATACATACATACATACATACATACTCATACTATGAGCTTGTAGATCTGCTATTTTTGAAAAATCGTGAAAACGTGTGGCAAAATCTTGGATTATATATTTTTTAAAGCAAACAAAAATTTGTAAAATATTTAGTTCCAGGAAACCCCTAGAAGCAAAGATTTGAGTTACAAATGTCCACAAAAAAAAGAAAATAAAATTTTTATATTTGCAAAACCTTTCATGATTTTTCAAAAATAGTAGATCTGCTATTTTTGAATTTTTGAATTCTAAAAATGACATACAGATGCGTGCCCAGTCTTAAAGAGTTAAGCCAGTGGATGAGCAAAATCATATCATATGCTGCCTTTTATATGAGGATAAATCACTTCAATCTGCCAGTTTGCACACAAGCCAAAAGCAATGCATTTTTTAAGCCAAACTATTCCTATCATGTATTCACAAAGCTGGTCTGTCTGCTCCGTGCGTTGTGATGCTGCTGCTATTCAAAGCCAGTCCTGGACACAGGGGTATTATAATATATATATATATATATATATATATATATATATATATATATATATATATATATATATATATATATATATATATATATATATATATATATATATAATATACACCCAGCCTATTCATGAGGCTGATAGAGTTCTCACAACTTCAAATATCAATTCTAAATCATAGATACCACAGACTACACGCCATAATAAATACATTAAACCACATGAACCCTAGCGGATTGTGAGTGTTGTGAGCTTGTAGATCAGCTATTTGTACTGAAGAGATTTGGTGCATGCGCGTGCGTGCGTGCGTGTGTGCGTGCGTGTATGTGTGTGTGTGTGTGTGTGTGTCTGTGTCTGTGTCTGTGTCTGTGTCTGTGTGTGTGTGTGTGTGTGTGTGTGTGTGTGTGTGTGTGTGTGTGTGTGTGTGTGTGCATGTGACAGAAGACAAAAGACTCACTATGTGAATGGTGGAATAGTCTTTGGTCCTCGTCTAGACAGTGTCTGTGACCACAACCTCCAGCCTGCATGACTTTACATGAATCAGTGTATCTACCGTTTGTCTAGCGCCTGTCTGTTCTTCTACATTTAACCACTAAAACTCCTGTATACGTCGTTGTACGACAAACAGGCGAAAACAGGCGATCTACAAGCACACCAACGCGCTCTGCGTTTGCGACACGTCGATGTGTGCGCAGAACGTTATCCTATTTTCGCCGAATGGTCTCCTATTATGTCCAGAATATGGCAGTGGTTCTCAAAGTGGGGTACGGGGACCCCCAGGGGTCCTTGAGGGGCGTTCCAGTGGGTCCCCAGCAAGAGTTGTTAATAAAGCATCACAATCATTTCAACCACTTTATCCCATGTACTGTATACGTTGGCTATTCTAAAATAGCAGATCTACAAGCTCTGCTATCTGCTGTTTTTGAAAATATCGAAAATGTTTGGAATATTTTGAATCATTTTGATGCTAAATCTTCTCTTCTGGGGGTCCCTGACAAAAACCTTTTCAGATGGGGTTCTGCGGCCAAATAAATGTCAATTTGGGGTCCTTGACATGAAAAGGTTTGAGAACCACTGGAATAGGGAACCTGGGGTTCATGTGGTTAAAGCAGTGGTTTTCAACCCTTTTCATATCAAGGTCCATTATTTATTTGGTATTTGAGCCACTCTCTAGAGTTATAGATCTATAAGGGTCCATTTGGTAACATTTTACACTCTCTAGAGTTAAAGATCTATAAGGGTCCATTTGGTTACATTTTACACTCTCTAGAGTTAAAGATCTATAAGGGTCCATTTGGTTACATTTTACACTCTCTAGAGTTAAAGATCTATAAGGGTCCATTTGGTTACCAACTCTCCATCATTTAGCTGGGGACCACCTGGTAACCCCCTCAAGGACCACTGGTGGTCCCCGGACCACTGGTTGAGAACCACTGGGGTTAAAGTCATTCTGTGCTCTTTGTGTCTCCCGTGTGCCCATGAAGCGCCTATAGCAGGGCTTCTCAAAGTGGGTGACGTGGCACCCTAGGGTGCCATGACAACAGGGGCCTCAGAATATTGTGATAATATTTGGAATTGAGCCATATCACTTTTGGACCTACACCAAATCTCTTTGTCAAAATTAGCCGATCTACAAGCTTGTAGATCGGCTATTTTTGACAAATGTTCCACCCAGAGTGGTTAAACGTCAAGTATAAAATTATTTTCAACCTGCCCCTAATGGAAATTCTCTCAAGTTTTCCTCATGACATACTGTATCTTAGGCGGAAATATTTACATTTTTAAGTACCGTAATATGACATAAATGGAGGGTCCTATAAGTAAGTAAGTAACAATGTAATTCAGGGGTGCCGTGGTTGAAAAGGTTATTTACAGGGGTGACCTGAGACAAAAAGGTTTGAGAACCACTGGCCTATAGCACCCAGGTCCTTGTGCCCGCCTGCTTCTGAGTGTGTCTGCCAGTCCGATATGTACCCGCCACTGCGCTAGGCATCGTCTTGGCAACTGGACTCTGCCCGCTCCCACTTGGAACGGCATCAGTGGATACCTGAGTCATGCAGTCTGCCCGATGCTCACCTTCCAGTCCATGACACTATAATCTCTTTCTATATTTACATGCTGGAAGAGGAAAAGCGTGGTATGGCGACGAGTGCCAAAGGGGATCGGACACACGCTGGGTTATCCCAGCGTGTGAATCTATCTATAAACTCAACCACTCTGTGTGTGTGTGTGTGTCTGTCCTTTAGTCAGTGGTGGAAAAAGTACTCACATTTTCTACTTAAAAGTATCAATATTGCAATGTAGAAATACTCTGTTACAAGCAAAAGGCTGTGTTCAAAATGTTACTTGCGTAAAAGTGCAAAAGTATTGGCATCAAAATATACTTAAAGTACTAAAAGAAAAAGTACTAAAATGTTTGAAAATAGCAGATCTACAAGCTCACAACGATGCGACGCGTTGTGAGCTTGTAGATCGGCTATTTTCAAATAGCCTATGTATAAAATAGGGCTAAAGTGGTTAATGTATGTTTTATAGTGTAACAATGTATATCTTCAAAGTAACTAGTAACTAAAGTTTTCAAATAGTTGTAGTGGAGTAAAAGTATAATATTTGCCTCTGAGATGTAGTGGAGTAGAAGTAAAAGTACTGAAAATCGGAAATACTACAGTAAAGTAAAAGTACCTCAAAATTGTACTTAAGTACAGTACTTGAGTAAATGCACTTAGTTACTTTACACCACTGCCTGATAGCATATCTTGAGAACCGTCCAAACGATCACCTTCACGTCTGGGCGTGTGAAGGGAGTTTGTGAAGTGGGTTAGGGTTAGGGTGTGAAGGGAGTTTGTGAAGTGTGGAGTGTGAAGTCGGTGGGATCAGCGGGTCTCCGGAACCAAGCGTGCGGCACGATTACGTGCAAAAGTCAAATGCAAAGAGACGCAAATACATGCGAAGTCCAGCCAGCCGTTTGCCCCGCGAATGACGATAACGAACACGCACTGGTGTCAGAAGCACATTAGTACCTGCGGACAATGTCTACTGCACTGGTGTGTCTCAATTTATGCTATGTTGATGAATTGATTACATAGGACCACAATGGAATGTTTCCCCAGGAATGTTTTGCGTTAATGTCTTACTTTACCACCACGTGCTGTTTACATTTCTGACTAATAAAGTATGCAATAAATGTATCAATCAAAATGTGTAATATATCCGGTTTGGATGATAAAGCTAAAGCTTGCTGTCTTTCTGTGAAGTCTATTTGTATTGTGAGGATGTTTTGATTTGCCAGCACTGTGGAGAGAGGGAGGATGCAAGGTTTGGAGAAACAACAGCAGAGGTATTCCAACCCACGGCCGTTTCATTGAGTCTGATATTTTCTCCTTTTTTCTAAATTTGGATAAGATACATCTCCTAACTGACTCCATATATTTAGTTTAGCTTTGCTTCTGCACGCACACCTGTTCCAGAATTGCACGTGTGCTGTGATGTTCTGTCATGGCAATGGTGGTGTGTGTGTGTGTGTGTGTGTGTGTGTGTGTGTGTGTGTGTGTGTGTGTGTGTGTGTGTGTGTGTGTACATTGTCAATTGGCTACAGGCGAAGGTGTAGCTAACTCTCTGGGACTGCTAGTCAAGCTTTTTTTTTCTTTCAAAATTGACTTTGACATGGTTGACATTTCCCTTTCATTTGACGATGACA